>NC_044199.1:22413123-22532355 GCF_900880675.1 Sparus aurata
CACCATTTAACCTTCTTCCAGGCCCTGTCTTACTAAACAGGTTTTCATTCTAACCTTTGAATCTGTTTCAGCTTTAACTTTTCACCTTTTAGGCCTTTTTTTACCTTTTTAACCTCCTCCAGCCCTCATACTCTACAACTTTTCACCAGGTTTTCACATCTTTAACTTTGGTCCAGGCCCTCTTACGCTACTGCTTGTCACCTTTTTCACCTTTTAAGCTTTTTTGATCAGCCTTTAATCTATTTTCACTTTTTAACCTCTTTCAGCCCTTTTGCTTATTTTTTCTCACGTTTGACCCTTTCAAACCTTCCCTACACTTTTCATCCTTTCATTCCTTTTTCACCTATTTAACTCTTTCCTCCTATAAATTTTCACCTTTTTAGCCTTCTTTCACCATTTTAACATCTTCTTCTCATGCCCTCTTAATCTACAGTCTTTCGCCTTTCATTTCAACATTCTTTAGTTTTGCATTTTCGGCAGGTTCGTTCAGCAGATTTTCGATTCCCTGCAGCATTCACACTGTATTTTCGCAGGAAATACAAATTTTTCTAGTTATTAGTGTGAATGCTGCAAGCATTCACACTATTGTTCTTCTGGAATTTATTATTATTAGTGTGAATGCTGACTCAGCATTCACACTATTGTTCTTCTGGAATTTATTATTATTCTCTTCTTCCGTACGTTTTTTGGCACCTATCTCCTCCTACAAATCTTGACCGATTCAAACCATTCAAATATTCAAAATGTTCAGCTTGTTTAGGACATGATCGGGTCTATTTTTCTCATTTCTACCTTTTATACTTTTGGAAATATTCAGCTTTTTCTGCAAAATTTTGCCCATTCACTCTTATGGGGATTTTTTCAAATTTCATTCTGCTATAACTTCAGCATATGTTCAGCTATTCAAACCATTCAAACATTCAAATGTTCAGCTCGTTCAGCTCTTTCAACCTTATGCTTTTCAACTTTTCAACTTTTCAACTTTTTCAATAATTCAGCTTTTTCCCAAAAAAATTTAACATTGAATCAAATGGGAAAAGCTTCAAATCCTCTTCAAAACTCATCGCCTTTCAGCCTCATCTTCTCCCTCATACATTGAGCGAGAGACACCATTCAAACTTTAAAACGGTCTCAAGACCTTGAACTATTGGCGATGTATTCAGTTTTTAAAACTTTAGTACGGTTTTGAAAATATCGCAGTTTTAGTTTTAAGGATTTTGAGCCCGTCTTCTGATTTTATAATGGGTGTGTATTGCGTCGGTTAGAGTGGGTGACATCATCGCTAGAGTGGGGAGCCGTTCGAAGAATGGGAGCCAAAACTGTCTTCAGCTTGATTTTGATCCCACACCTTTTACTTGACATACACAATATATGGATAGAAATGTAGGAAAACATGTTGGGTGTCAGCTGGTTGCCTCATTTCAGATGTGGGACTTACAGTTTTGGATTTAGAAGCCCGGGAGCGACACGAACCCAAAACCTTGGTCCATAAGCCGCAATGTTAATTTTGAGCCCAGATTTCTGGCCGAGAGCAGACGGTACCTGATTTGTCTCTCGCTGATGTGCCCTCATTTCTCACTCGACTGAAATGAAAATGACATCAACGTGTTCAGCAAGGTCTCCTGTCACTCAACATACACATTATATGGCGATTACCATTACGGTTTTTTCAGAAATCGCAGGAGTTTGGGAGGGCTTCGCCTATTCATCCTTATGGGGAGATGTTGATCTTTGTCTCTGTATTTCTCCAGCGTGTGTATCTGAAGAATGAGTTTGTATTGCGGGAGCCAGCGTGTGTGACATCATCGCTACAGTGTAGAGCAACTGGAAAGCGACTGGAAAATCTGGACAAAGAATTCTCTTCAGCTGGATTTGGATCTTATATCTTTTACTTCACATGGACAATGTATACATACAAAATGTAAGAAATCTTGTTGGCTTGCTTCATGTTTGCTCCTCCTATACGTATGTACAGCCATTTTAACCTCTTCCAGCACTCTTACTCTGCATCTTTCTACCTTTTCATCCTTGTTTCACCTATTTGAGCTTTTTCACCCTTTGACTTTTTTACATTTTCATACTTTTTCAACTCTTTAACCTCTTCCAGCCCTCTTACTCTACAGCTTTTCATATGTTTGTTCACCTATTTAACCTCCTCCAGCCCTCTTACTCTACTGCTTATCATCCTTTTTATAGCCTTTTTTGAACATTTTAACCTCTTCCAGCCCTCTTTCTCTACAGCTTTTCAGGTTTTCACCTTTTTAACCTCTTCCAACCCTCTTACTCTACATCTTTTTACATTTCCATCCTTTTCTTACCTATTTGAGCTCTTTCACCCTCAAACCTTTTTAACCCTTTCTTACTTTTTTCACCTTTTTAACTTCTTCCAGCCCTCTTAATCTACTAATCTTCATGGCAAAATGTTTAACTTTTGTTCTGCTACTGCTTCAGCATACATTCAGCTACTACTACTACTACTTCAACTACTAATACAACTGCCAAAGACGATGATGTGCACTTCTACAGTGCCATCATCAAGTCCATCCTTACCTCCTACATCATCGTCTGTTACGCTGGTGCAACTGCTAAACAGACTGCAGCGTAAGATACGCTCTGCTGAGTAGGTGATTTGCTGCAACCTTCCATCCCTTCAGGACCTGCACAGCTTCAGGGCTCTGAGGTGTGCAGGTAGGATTGTGGCTGATGCCTCCCATCCTTGTCACAAACTTTTTGATATTGTCCCCTCTGGCAGGAGGCTGTGGTCCATCACGACAAAAACCTCCCACTTCGTAAATAGTTTCTTCCCTTCTGCAGTTGGGAAGTCCCAGGATCCCCACCCCCACTGACATTGACATGTCATTGCTGTGTAGCTCTCCGTCTTTGTTTATCAATCAATCCTCAGTTATGTCTGTTTGTTTATATTGTTTATATTGTGTGTATATAATAGTCCCTGTTTGTTTGTTGTTTATTGTCTTCAATTTTTATTGCATGCACCTTATTCACTAAAACAACTTCCTTGTTGGTAGAAAATCCTTCTTAGTAATAAATCTGTTTTTGATTCCGATTGTGATTCTGAACTGCTACTTGAACTAATGAAGTGATACCCGTGAGCTAGTTCAGGCAGTCAAGTCAAGCTGCACTGTTACACACATGTGAGATGCTTCACTGTCCTGACCATCTTACAAACGCACCCTCTCTATTGGGCGGGCTATTGAAGTTGCAAAATTTCCTTTCTCTCCCTCTGACTTGTCAGTGCCGGTACTGCCCTACACAAGCATCGCTCCCTGTTCTCTCAGGCCCACCAGCATCCACCTGCAGGCTCTGTCTAGAGGGGAATATATTTAATCATCACTCCCCAATATCTCATGTAAACATATCTTCTGTGTGTGTGCATGCGTGCATGTGTGTGTCAGGGATAGAAATGAACTCTTTTGTCTACCTGCCACTGTTCTAAAATTCTAAAATCTACCAGCCACTCAACATTTTTACCAGCCACTTTTATATTTAAGCGTTGATGTGTAGAGTACAATGCCTAGAATCATATTTTTCTTGTACAAGACATGCACATAGTATTTCTCAATCATTTATTGTGCTTGCCTTTCTTGTTTATTTGTCCTAAACAGTCAACAGGGTGGATCACAGCTTACTTAACTGTTATATTAGTAAATCATAATTTTAAGGGTCTCGGGCATGTAATGTCTACTCATGTTCTTATCTTTGCCTCCCTCCAATCCTCCCGGATCATCAAATCTTCAGATTCAGATTCAGATTCAGAATACTTTATTAATCCCCAGGGGGAAATTGTTTGTGTTCTAATGCTCTGTGCAACGAGGAAATAGAAATACAGCATGAATAGAAACAAGCGAGAAAGATGATGTAAATAAAATAAGATATTAAATTATTATTATTATCATTATATTATTATAATATATTATTATCATTTCTCACCATCTTCCTTTACTCCCAGAGTATGGAGTACTTTATGCATGAATAATTGATATGGATGAATATGAAAATATGAAGCCCTATCCAAGCTATGTAAACTAACTGATCATGTTTTTACAATGCCAGTTACGCTGGTAAACAGTTCTGAAAAACACAGTTCTAAGAGCACAATGAATACAACACAAGTTGTCCCAACAAAATCAGATTTTTTTTTCACATTAATTTCTATAAAATCATCCCTTGGTTGTTTTCATCTGTCTTTTTCCAGGACTCCCTGGAAGAAGAAATTATGTATCCGTATAACTGTTCTTATCTGTATAACTCTCCTTATCCGTATCTGGACAACACGTGGATGAAATAAAGGCTAAATAATTTTACAACTTCACAATTAATTCAAACAGTCTGGTTCCGTTTTTAAATAATTTATGGGCACACTACTGTTCTAGTATCAGTGTTATGCTTTAGATCAAAATTACTCACAGAGGGGCATCTGCTTCTGCAGGACATTACCAGAGCCACAGGCTGTAGCCACTTTCAAGAGCTGAGAGAAAGATTGAGGGGGTCTTTTATTTTTTAAAGACTGGTGATGTCGTTCAAAACGGCTCTTTGTTTTATATGGATCAGCTCGTTTATATCGTTTTCGATTAGTATTATTATTTATTATTATCAAAATGCATCATAATTAAATGTGTTACTTTTAATTGTTAATTTTCTTGCTCTGAGTTTTCTCGATTAAAATATTGTGTAAAAATATATGCACTAATTATGGTTCACTATGTGCGATGATATGAATATTGATAAAGTTGTGGAAAGCGCACTGTTATGCCTTAACCAAGATATCGAATATTAAGATTAATTGGATCAGTTCTGACTGGAATGAACAAAGATGTTGAAACGCCTCTGACACATTTTAACTCATTTGTGCCTTCTTTTAAATTCGGAATTAAGTAGCATATATTACGATTTTTGTTTCATTGTGAAAAGTGTCAGTTAGTTTGCAACATGGCTGTAAAACCCTGCTATTAATTTGCCTGACTCCCTTAAATAACACTCGATTTTGAAACTTGTTTCTTTAGTAGGAACTGTGAACGTTGTGAAATGCAGTGTACAGCACATTCTTTACTATTTGGATGCACGGTTGTTGTTCATTTGGCAAACGTTATACATGAAATATATTGTTTGTGAAAGGAAAGTATCCGTCCAATGATGTCTATTAATCGTCTGTTACGCTGGTTTTACCTGACTTGTTTTACCACTGGGTCTATGAGATATTGCAGGATTTTGGGGATTGCTTCAGAGGTTTTGTGCCCAACGCCAGAATTTCCGAGTGTCCCCTGAACGCCTCCATCAAACTTTGTCGAAGCAGCACCTAGACGTTCCCTCAGTCACTGTATGCTGCTCGTCAGGTAGGTCCGGCTGCCCCGGCCAGCAGTTATCGACGGTCTAAAAACAGGTTTATTGTTATAGAAGTACATTAAAAGTGGTGTGTAATTCACACCAGAGTAAACATGAATTTATGGGTGCAGAGGTTTTTTTGTCTGGCAAAGCCTTTTTTTATTGTTGGCTAGCCGAAGGTAATGCTGCTAGCATAACCGTTAACGCTGCTAGCATAACCGTTAACGTTAACCAAGATAACTGACGAGCGCGTGAAGGGGTTATGAAATGAGAGCCAGCTGCAATTAATAGCACAGGCTCGTGTATTTGGCTCAGACAACCAACAGCTAACATACTAACAGCAGTTTTCAGTTCAGAGCATTGTCCCACTTATTTAAATCATATTTCTTTCAGTTTACAGAGAACTTTCATTTAGTTTTGTATCTGTTTCTATGTGGCTGGCTAATTTGTTGTCAGTTGTGCAAGTTATAAATCAAAGGTGACAGCTTTTATTGCAAGCAACCTTCATTTGAGTGACAAAAATGTAACAATATACTATATTACAGTATTACTAGTACAACTGTTAGAAAATAGTATATGTACGTGCTTCTCTGTAGACACTTGTCTGAAGCCCATAAATTCAAAGGAGTTGTGACACTGAAATTAACTGAAATGCTCAACTTCTTTCTCTCCCAAACCGCCTTCCTTGTGTTCCTGCTGATGTCCTGTGGTGACTACAGTGTGAGTACAAACACACACACACACACATTTTGCTTGTTATGACTTACACTAAGCTAATGAGACAGTGTTCCCCATACATTGACAAGACTGTGGCAGCCCGCCATAGTCTCAATGTGGAATGTGAAAAAATATTTAGGCTTTACAATGTATACTGACGTTTCAGTCAGTCTCTTTTGTTTGCATTACTTTTAATGACTTCAGTACTGCTAATTCAGGGCTGTGGCTGTGCATGTGATCAAGGTATGCGGTGTCTAGATGGAAGGAGAGGGGCAGTCCAGTCGGAGCACATTTTTGTAGTGTGCTGCTTAGTTATCCATGGAGAGGCTGTGGAGAGCACGCGTGGACATATGAAACAGGCTCCACTAACGCCTCTCCAAGAATTAAAAAGGATAGAACATGTTTGTTTGCTGTGTTTTTAAGGCTGGAGGTATGGGTGGGGTGATTCTGGGTGGAGAAGCAGCCCTGTCTCTCTCATTAGGATACAAATTGTTTACATAACGTTTCTTCAGTCGACATTGTGAATTATTGATATTTGGAAATTGACTTGCGGGCAGTAGTATGATGAACCCAAACCACCCCCCCTCCCAGTTGGAAACACTGTGAGAGTCATTTTGTTATTTGGAATGACTTCCCATCCATATAATCATCCATACATTGAAAATTCAATACCCTGAAAATAATACTTAAACAATGTAATCTCATAAGACGAGACCTGGTGGTTTTCTGAGAACAAAAAAACTAAGATAATAATACTCTGTATTACAGTTTTACTTTTATACGATCATTTGTAGCTGTCCCTGTAGACACTACTCTGGAGTTTTGCTCACTGTCAGACTCACAAGTATAGCAGTGTAGTATTGATCTTTTACATAAGAAATGGCCTATCAACACTGAGGGTTACTGTGTCACATCAATGAATCTATTATGAAATTGAATGATGTGTGTCACTGGTTTTCTGAAGTGAACTAAAACTGTCAATTTCTCTCCCCTCCAAACGGCTGACCGTCATTGTGTGTTCCTGCTGATGTCCTGTGCTGTCTCTACAGTGTGAGTACAAATAAACACTCAATTTGTTAGTTATGACAGTTACTAAACTGATATGTAAGTCGTTGGGAATGACTTCTCATCTATATAATCGTTGTTGACAGGAATTACATCCATACGTTGGAAAATTCAACACCCAGAATATAATAATCAAAGAATTTGATCTTCATTGAAATGAGATGAGACCTGCTGGTTTTCTGAGAACAATCTAAACATCTGTCTGTCTCCACAGTCCTTGTGGCCCAACCACACTGTAGTCTTGCTCAATGTCGCAATAAACATGATAGATCATATGATTTAATATGATACCAAGCACATCAAATTTTGTGACCAGTGTCGTGTGTAACTCCAACCCAAACAAACAGACGGGAGAAGCAGAGTGACATTAATACCAACAAAATGATATATTCAAGTATACACAGAGCTGAGATGGGGAAGTAGTTAGTCGTGATTTGTAGTTAAACTTTAACTTTTAAATTGTTTCCTTTAATAGATATAGAGGACACTGATTACCTGCTGCGTTTTTGCCTGGTAAGTATGGGAGCTGCAACAGCCTACAGAAATTGACAGTGACACAGTTTAGTATCTCAAACTGTTTAAGTTTGGATTCACACGTGATTTATATATTTTGGGGTATCTTTGTTATAATTTATGTCTCAAAATTTTAGAAAATGGGAACATTATTTTAAATCGATAGTAACAGTTGCTTCTGTCAAAAGTTATTAAATAATTTAAGCAATTGCTGCATATAAGAATAATTAGTTACTCATAAAACAGTTCTGTCTCTCACACACATAGCTCATCTCTGTATGGAAGTGCTGATTTTGTGGTAATGTCATTCATGGCGCACAGACTGATTTTGGTGAAGCACAGGCAACATGCACTGTATACAGTGTATGCAGCTCACTGTACAGAGAGCTGAGATGGAATAGTATTAATGCCCTAAATTGAAATTAGTTGAGGTTGGTTTTCTTAAGTGAATTGTAACTCTCTCTTCTCTCTCTCCCTCACTCGACTGAACTTTGTTGCATTCCTGCCAGCCTGTGTGGCCTGCAAACTCCGAAGTGTAAGAGCACACAGTGACATTATGATTGTTTTAAACTGATATTTCATGGGTTTACATTCAGTTAAACTTTGTTGGTGGGAATCACGTACACAGTTTATGAATTAAACACTCAACATTATGGACCAAAATTCATATCCTGGTATTTTCAGGCAGATTGTCAAGACAAGCTAGATATATCTCAGCATTTTCTACTCAGTGGGCTTAATTATCAGTTGTAACGAAAATCACATTTGATATGTTGCAAGAACTTTTATTTAAACAGACTGTGACACATCTACACAATATGTTAATTCAAATCTATAAATTGATTAAAAAGTAGCAGGCCTGACGTTAACTTTTTCCCCCACTGGTGCTATGTGCTGATCTGCTAAGAGTTTGCAGCACAAGATACAAAAGCATAGCTTAATAATTGTCTAATTGTATGAAGTAAGTCAATGATAGTTTGATCCATAACATTTTGAAGTATTTAGTCATGATTTGTAGTTAAACTAATATATGTTTCATTTCTTAGACACAGAGGACCTTGACCAGCGCCTGTGCTTTTGCCTGGTAAGTGTGGGAGCTGCAACAGTCTAAAGAAATTGACATTAACACAGTTTAGTAGGGGTGTAATGATTCATTTTAATGATTCGATTTATAATTTGTTGTTGCCGACATGATTCAAGGACAATCTTGGTTCATTTAGAATGATATGATCTGATACCATTCAGTGACTTGAAATCGAGTCAAAAAATCAACCAGTATGACTGAAAGAAATACCTGGATACTGAACAGTGCACGGGAAGTTTCCTAGATGCCTGTTGTTTCTCAGAAGGGTTAGATTATCAGGTTTAAATTAATTATGATATAAATAAGTGAACAGTAATTAATGGCACATGTATTAACCTTTTATTTAAATGAAGTGCAATCAGGAGGTTAACATTTTCTGCTCTCATTTTCAATATAAAAAGAGTACAGTAAGTGCAACCAACATTTCTTCAGGTTGAATTAATACTACTACTACTACTACTACTACTAATAATAATAATAATAATAATAATAATACATTTAATTTGTGTAGTGCCTTTCAGGGTACCCAAGGACACTTAACAAAATGGAACAAACAAAACAAAGAATAAATGGATGAACAAAAAATACATAAAAGATAAAAATAGAAAAGTTGATTGATTTGGCCGGATCTAGAGCTGGTAGCCCTTACTAAAAAGATGGGTTTTTAAGTCTCTTTGAAAGTCTCCAGAGAAGTCTGTGTGCGGATTTCAGCTGGGAGAGTGTTCCAGAGATGTTATCTACCATTTTAAATTATGTTTAATCGATATATGTTGCCTGGAAGGCCAACTTGCTGAGCACAGATCGTTGTAATTGGGTGGTTGGAATATAGATTCATTGATGTAGTGGATGAATCGTTACACCCCTACAGTTTAGTATCTCAAACTGTTTGATCTTGTTAGGATTTAACATGATTTTATATATTTTGTGATTTCAAACAGTTGTGTCTCATGCACACACAGCTCAGCACTGTATGGATGGGTACTACTGCTGTAATGTCATTCATGGCACAGATTTTGACTTGCACTGTATCAGGGTTGGCATTCTGTAGTGATCTGACAGTAAGCACATGCTTTCTTAACCTATTGGCTACAGCAGCTGCTTCAACACACTGGTGAAATTGCAGTGGAAATGAAATGAGACCTCAAGACACGCCCTACTGAATTGATGCATTTCATGATGACTGGTTTTCACATTTCAAATGAATGTATTGGAATCGCTGCTAGCCAATGATTTATCAGCATGATTTATGTGCATCCCTAATGTTTTTACATCATGTTCATGTTAGGGCCAAAAATCATATTCGAAGTTCATTTGTTTATTAATATTTGAATATATTCAAATATTTATGAACAATACTTTGACCATTAAATGCCTTCAGTAAGACCTATATTGGTATCAAATTTAAGTTGTACATGTTCTGTCCACCAGAGGGCAGTGTATCAATCAATGTCAGTAGGCAGGCAATGATGTTTTCAGAAGAAAAACACACAACTTAAAAAAAAAAAAAAGAAAAATTTGATTAAAAGTTAGACCCGTCCTCCTCCTCTTCTAGCTTGCCGGGATGTAGTGTTGACAGGTGGGCTCTCAAGTTGCTGGTCGTCGCGTAGTATGTGAGTTTGGTCCTACATATTTTACATATCACTTTGTACTTAGTCGAAATTTTTCCCTGTTCCTTTGGGAACCCAAAGTTGCGCAACACGTTACTTTTCAGATGGTCTGGAGTGTAGATCTTGTACTCCTCAGGCGTAGTTGTTGAAGGCTTTGGCATGGCCATCATTCTGGTATACAAAATATGCGGTAACCAGGACGCTAACGTCACCTACAGGAGCCCAGAGGACCAATAATAGCCTTGCTAATGAGCTCGTGATTCAGAACTTCACCAGGCATGAAAAAGCCTCGGAATCTGAATTGAAAACGTTTACAAGCAAACAATTTACAAAAAATACCGCCCATAACAGGTTTGAATATTAATGGCTGCCTAATATTCGTTTGAATATCTTTATTTTTGTAAATATTCTAATTATATTCGAATAACGAAGTTCGGAGTCAAAGCGGTAGTTCATGTTTAGCTTAGGGTAGAAGCTACTTGAGTTTTTTTTCTTAATGTTCCAACAGCAGTCTAATTGATTTTCCCATTTTGTCTTACAGGTGCCTTGCTGATTTTCTATCTGTTGTCTCTCCTCTCATGCTCTCTCTCCCTTTCTGTCCAATCAGGGATCAGGTCCTGGTTGTTGTATTGGCTTTCTGTCTGTGCCTGGCTCTACTCTACCCTCTCTCTCCCTTTCTATCCATCAGATTTTGAGACATTTTGGCTTTTGAGACATTTTGGCTTTTGAGACATCTTGGCTTTTGAGACATTTTGGACTGAAATTTTCTATCTGTTGTCCCTCTCACGCTCTCTCTTTCTGACCAATTGGGAACTGCCCCAATTGTTGTTATTGGATTTATCAGCATATCATATCAGAAAAACTTGGTGATTGTGAAAACAATTCAGCTGCAATTTGAGATTTTGGATTGAGATCTTCTATTGGTTCTCCCTCTCACGCTCTCTCCCCTTGTGACCAATTGACCTGAACAAGTTTGACCAGCATATTACCACTACCTTATTGACCAGACTTGATTTGACAAGCGTTCACTAGCATTTGATTTTTGAACTGGTACCATTGATTCTAATTAACTTAATTGTTAAGTAAGGTATTGAAATAATTGATTTGAACATTGATACATTGTCCTAACGCATGAGGTAATTTAACAATAGACGGAAATTTTCAAAAACGAACACATTTACACAAGAAATATTTGGATAGAGAACAGATCTTGGATTTTGGCTTGAAAAAATACTGGCTTGAGAAATTACTGAATTACTGGCTTTTACTGGATTGACTTTTACTGGATTGACTTTTCAGTTTCACAAGCACATTATCTTGACAAAACATTACACACTGTGTCAGAGCAGGTTATCACTGCCTTATTGACCTGATTTGATTTGAACTATAACATTGATCATCTTTTGATAAGCATTAAGGAGCATTTGATTTGAACTGCTAACATTAATTCTAATTAATTTGATTGTTAACTACATTTAAATAACTGATTTGAGCATTGATACATTGTCAGAAGATTTTGGAAAACAATATACACAAGTAATATTTGGAGTGATAATCCATATTTATACTAGAAAATAAAATAGAAACTGAGGTTTTTTTTCATTTTTCAAAAGTTTGTGTTTACTGAACTAGTGGGAATAAGTGTAAAGGTAAAACTATATCATACAGTGCATTTGTTGTCTCCTCTTCATCTTTAGTCCTGCTCACATTATTTGAATCAAAAAGTTTTTTGTTGTTTAAAGCTATATATTGTATTAAAGCCATCAGTTGTTTGAAGAAGCTGTGATTGATTCTGATATTTGACTATAAAGCTGATAGTCTTTAGTCTATATTAACTTGGTTAAGAAATAAGATTTGGATTGCTGTCACTGTATACCACATTTGAGCATTAGTACATATCTCTTGATAGTACTTTAAAGCATTGAATAAACAGTAAAACAAACCAAATAAACTCAAGTTTTACCTGAGCATACTTTTAGGTCATTTCTGCAGGCTAAAAAGGGTTTTCTGAAAAAAAAAAAGTGTTTGAGTGTGGTTTGAATCTACAACAATGCCGAAGAAAAGTAAGAAGTCCCAAGCTGCACGCTTACGTTGACAGAGATCAGGTGAGATGCATTGTGCTACAGCGACTGAACAGGAAGGTGTCTGTTTCCAGAGCAGTGGAGAGTTCATGACATCTGCAGCATCCCATGTTCCAAGTGCCAACCAGGGAGATCAACATCATACATTGAGCTCACCACACATTTCTTATGCTGACATTGTAAAGATGACACTTAACAGCAATGACCCAGGTGTAATGGCTTCTTCAAATACTAAGCAGGTAAAGCGTTCAGGTGATGTGCCTTCGCCACAGGTCTCTTGTGCTAACATGGTAAGAACAAAACTGCAGGGTAATGAGCCGAGTGTGGCAGCTACTTCCAATACTAACCAGGCAAACCATTCAGGTGATGTGCCTTTGCCACAGGTCTCTTATGCTGACATGGTAAAGAGGGGACTTCACAGTAATCAGCTCAGTGAAAAAGTTTGCTCCTATGCTGAAAGCTATTCAGGTGATGTGCACCAGATGTCAGATTCTGACATTTTAGAGCCAGACCTCAGTACTGCAGTATTGCAGTATTCAGAACCAGGTCAGGCAGATACGGTTTCTTTGATCCACGCTCCAGAACAGCCAAAGGTTTGCCTGTATCTCTGGGTTCGATCATGGCTGGTAAAGCTGTCATGCTGACATTCCCACGTCTCAGTGACATTATTGACAGGCTCATGAAGCAACACAAGCTGATGGACACACATTCCTCCTGTAGATATGAGTTGAAGCCTGTGGAGTTTTACAGTGTGAACACAACAAACCCGAGTAATGCCATACCAGGTACACACAGTCCATCTACAACTCAGACTGCTGCTCTATCAAATGCTGTGCTGGAAGATGCTCTTCAGAAGGAGTCAAGCCTGAGTGCTGTAAGGTTAACCACTATTGTTTCTGATGTCTGCAGTGACACTGTACATGAAGCATGCACTGACATGGAGACTGAACCAGAGCCATTGGGCCAATTCACTTTGAATTCAGACACATCACAAGATGCTCCTCAAAATGAATCAAACTCTTCTGTCCCAATAATTGATACAGTAGTGAGTGATAGTGCCTTATGTGACATCTCAAAACTTAGTAGGCAGGCGAAAAGGAAATATAAGAGAAGACTTTTGTGTTCTGGAAAGGTATCTCAGAGAAAGGAGAATCAAAAGAGGATAGAAAAGGAAAAGTATGCTTCTGACAAAACTTTCAAAGCAAAGAAAATATCTTCTGCAAACAGGCAATATTCTGATGAAGAACTCAGGCAAAGAAAACAAGAACATTTAAGAAACTGTTATCAAAGTAAACCTGAATTACGCCAAAAGAAGCGAAATAATATAAGAACTGCATATAGTGAAAATCCTATATTCAAACAGAAACAAAAAGACTACATAAAGACCAACTACACAGAAAATCCTATATTCAAACAGAAACAAAAAGACTACATGACGGTGAACTACAGAGAAAATCCTATATTCAGAGATAAACAAAGAGGCTACATCATAAACAAGTACAGGCACTCTCCAGAGTTCCGACAAAAACAGAGAGGCCACATCACGATGCTGTACAGAGATGTGCCAGAATTCCGTGAAAAACACAGACAATTAATGAGACAACGAATGCGTGACAGGCGTAAGAATAATCTTGTATTTAGGAGTATGCATAAGATGAGATGTGCAATGAAAATTACAAGGAAATACAGACAAATACATAGACAAACACATGAGAGTGAGAGAGAGGCTGAAAACCCCTTAATTATTGAGGCCATATCTGTTTTCAGATCACAAATAAAGGCTGGTCCCACTTTTTGTTGCACTGTGTGTCATAAGGCTTCATTTCCAAATCAAGTTCAACGCTGCACAAGGTCAAATTATGTGAAAAATCCGGATGTGGTTGAAGCATGCTTGACTGGGAAGTATGTTCATATTTGTGATGATAACTGCAGAAATGCACAGTGCAAAGTGCCTGATGAGAGAAAGACAGAGTGGATTTGTCACACCTGCCATCGTCATCTTAAAAATGGAGCCATGCCTAGCCTTGCTGTAGCTAACAACTTGGAGCTTACTGACATTCCACCTGTACTGTGTGATCTCAACATATTGGAAAGACATCTAATCGCCAAGTGCATAACATTTGCAAAAATTATTCCTCTTCCTAAAGGACGACAGCAGTGTATTCGAGGGAATGTTGTCTGTGTTCCATCTCAGATTGAGGAAACTGTTAATGCTCTGCCAAGATTGAGAAGTGAGTCTCAGGTCCTGAGAGTTAAACTGAAGAGGCGTTTGTGTTACAGAGGTCATCAGCTGTTCCAGACTGTTACCTGGTCTAAACTGGTGCAAGCATTGAATAAACTCAAACAGATTCACCCACAGTATAAGGACATTACTGTCAGAGATGAGGCTGAGCTGTGTGACCCAACACTTCCCGATGAGGAAGATGATGATGACTGTGATGATGTTAATGTGGCCATGGAGGATGTTGATTATGATGAAGATGATTTAATGGAAATTGACATGTGTGAGAGAAATGCACTGTGTGAAGCAGAAAATGGTCCTGAAAATGAGTTGAACAACAATGAAAAGGTAATTTGTGATGACAGCCAACCAGAGGAGCAGTATGATGATCCAGAACAAGAAGGTGACATGCCAAATGGTGGTCTTGCTCTAGAGTCATGCCTTCAGCCACGTGATGTTTCAGAGGACATACTGTGTTTCAGTGAAGGAATCTACTCTGTTGCTCCTTCAGAAGGAAATAGTCCAGTCAGCTTTTTTAAAACACCTAAACTGGAGGCCATGGCTTTCCCTGTTCAGTTTCCCACTGGTCAAAATACACTAGATGAACAGAGACCCATGAAAATAACACCCAGTGGTTATTTCAAAACCAGGCTTTTAGGTGTTGATGATCGCTTTGCCAGAGACACAAATTATTTGTTCTTTGCACAGTTTGTGACGGAAATACACTTGGCCACATCCAGCATGACAATTCAGCTACATAAAGGAAAACCTTTCACCAGAGATGGACGCAAAATAACATCAGGAATGCTGCAAGACAAACGAGAGGTTGAACGACTGGTGAGAAATAAAGATGCGGTCAGATTCATGCAGCCACTGAGAGGGACACCAGCCTATTGGGAGAAAACTACGAGAGATCTGTTTGCCATGATAAGACAGCTCGGAACTCCTACTTTCTTTTGTACGTTTTCTGCAGCAGAAATGCGTTGGCCTGAAGTGATTAAAGCAATAAAATGTCAGCAGGGTGAGGAAGTTGATTTTGATGAACTTGACTGGCCCACAAAGTGTGAAATATTGCGGAGCAATCCTGTGAGCACAATGCGCATGTTTGATAAGCGTGTTGAGGCCTTGTACAGAGATCTGGTCTTGTCGCCTGCACAACCTCTTGGTAAAGTTGTCGATTACTTTTACCGCGTTGAGTTTCAGCACAGAGGAAGCCCACACATACATTGCTTGCTATGGGTAGAAGGAGCTCCTATTTTTGAGGAAGATGATGATCGAACTATCTGTGACTTTGTGAACAAATATATCAGTGCACAGCTACCTGACCCAGTTACACAACCTGACCTGTACCAGAAAGTCACAGAAGTGCAGATGCACAGCAAAAACCATACACGGACATGTTTCAGAAGTGCTAGCTCTGGATGTCGTTTTGGTTTTCCCCAACCACCTTCCAGAAGGACAATGATAACAAGACCTGGAGATAAAGATGATCCAGAAAAACTGGCAGAAGCAAAAGAAAAGCTCAGACCACTGAATTTGCTGCTGAATGAACCTGAAACTGCCTCCCTGAGTTTAGACCAGCTCCTGGCTCGATGTGATTTAACACTCAGCGAGTATGAGAAATATCTGCACGTGATGAAACAATCAAATGCTGTGATACTGAGGCGTGACCCAAAAGACTGCTGGGTAAATCCATATAATGCAGCTCTACTCTCTGCCTGGGATGCAAATATTGATGTTCAGTTCATACTGAATTATTACAGTTTGATAAACTACATCTGCACATATATTTGCAAAAGTGAAAACTCTGTCAGTGAGTATCTCAAAACGCTCATTGAAAACTCCAACCGAGAAAATGTCAATGAGTGTGATGAAATGAGGGAAATCATGCAGGCCTATTCCAAAAAGAGAGAGGTCAGTGCCCAGGAGGCTGTCACCCGTGCATGTGGTATCAAAATGAAAAAGTGTTCACGCGGTGTCATATTCATACCGACAGATGACAACCCAGTGAAAATGAGTCGCCCCATGTCAGACCTGCAAAACACAACATCAGAATGTGTACATGTGTGGATGACATCTTTGACAGACAAGTACAAAGCCAGGCCTGAAACACCCGAGTTTGAGGAGATGTGTATGGCAGACTTTGCCTCAACTTGCAGACTTGTGTATGGCCAACAGACCAAAGGTAAAAAGGTTTGTCCTCTGCTGAATGGCATGGGATATGTTCAAAGGAGAGAAGCTATCATCAGATTTCACCGCACATCGCAGGAAAAATATCCCGAGAAGTTTTATGGCACACTACTGAAACTGTACGTTCCTTATCGATCAGACGATGAGCTGAAACCTGCATTTTTACCCACATATGAGTCATTCTACGAAAGGGGCCGTGTTCAACTACCAGGTGCTAACCGTCCAGAGTCTGTCAAACGCGTTGTGAAGCGAAACAGAGAAAAATATGAACAAAACAGTGAAGAAATTGAGAGTGCAATAGAGGAGTTTGAACAGAACAGAGGTGTGATCGATGAATGGTGTAATCTGGCACCTGAATCTGAAGTAGTGAGGTTGGAGTGTATTGAAGAACTGGAAGCAAGAGCGCCAGATCATGAAAATGTACAGAAGGGTTGTCCCAGAATATGCAAAGCAGGCTAATGCTGTAACAGAAGCCAGAGCCATCAGAGAACCCACTGCAGTTGACCCCACACTCTTACGTCAGATGTATCAGAGTTTGAACTACAAACAGACATGTGTGTTCCATACAGTCAGAGACTGGTGCATAAAGCGTGTTTGTGGCCTTGATCCTGAGCAATTCTTCTTTTACATAAACGGTGGTGCTGGAACAGGAAAGTCACATCTCATAAAATGCATCTACTCAGAAGCATCTAAGATACTGTGCAAACTGCCAAGACGTGCTGAGGAGGCTGACATATCAAACCCCACTGTCCTGTTGACTGCTTTCACTGGAACCGCAGCCTTTAATATATCAGGTTCAACACTGCACTCTCTGCTCAAGCTGCTGAGAAGCCTAAAACCTCCATTTCAAGGACTTGGTAATAAACTGGATGAGGTCAGATCAGATCTGTTAAATGCTGAAATCATCATCATTGATGAAGTGTCCATGGTGTCAAAGCCACTTTTTGCATATGTGGATGCCAGACTGAAACAGATTAAAGGCAGTCAAAAACCATTTGGAGGGATGTCAATAATCGCTGTTGGAGACTTCTATCAGCTACCTCCAGTGAGACACAGTAAACCTCTCTGCGTACAAGAGCCTTTACAAATAGACCTGTGGAGTCAGTTTAAGATGGTCACACTGACTGAGATCATGCGGCAGAAAGATGATGTGGTCTTTGCAGAGATGCTGAACAGGATCCGTGTGAAAGACAAGTCAGATGAGTTGTCAGAAGCAGACAGAGCTATGTTGTCACAGACCATCACTGAACCAGCACTTTGTCCGACTGATGCCCTGCACATTTTTGCAACAAACAAACAAGTAAATTCACACAACTCTGCAACATTAGCTCAGCTCCATTCTAATATCACTACAATTGATGCAGATTACTATAAAAAGGACCCACAGAGTGGCAGAATGGCACGACAAGTTGAACCATTAAAAGGGGGCAAAAATGATTTACCAGATTCCCTTGATGTTGCTGAAGGCGCACGTGCCATGCTCACCAGAAACATTGATGTCTCTCAGGGATTAGTGAATGGATCGTTTTGCACACTAGAAAGGATAATTACTTCTGAACAAAGTGGTTTTGCACATGTCACTATGCTTGGGCTCAAGATGGATGATGAAACAGCTGGAAGGAGTTACCGCAATAGAGCTCCTGGAGGACCTGATAATCTTGTGTACATTGACAGAGCGGAGGCGGATATGAAACAGAAAGGAGTGGTACGCAGACAGTTTCCCATTAAACTTGCCTTTGCTTGCACAATACATAAGGTTCAAGGTATGACAAAGACATCAGCTGTAATCTCACTGAAACACATATTTGAACCTGGCATGGCTTATGTAGTATCAGTAGAGTGACCTCTCTCAGTGGACTGCACATGCTGGATATAGACAAGAGCAAAATCTATGCCAACCAAGAAGTCACTGCAGCCTTAGAGACCATGACACATGTCAACTTGGACAACATGATGCCTCTTTTCCATTTCAAACAAACATTGAGCAGACATGACACTCTGACCATTGTTCACCACAACACAGAAGGACTGCCATCACATGTGAATGACATCAAGAGCCATTATGAACTGTGTCTTGCCGATGTTCTGTGTCTCACAGAAACTCACCTACAAGGCTCCTTTGTTGCGAACAGCCTCCATTTAGAGGGCTACAACATGTTCAAACGAAACAGACACATGTCGTACACAAATCTCCCACAAATGGCAAACAGAGGTGGTGGCGGAGTCGCTGTTTATGTGAAAAACAACTTTCAGGTACGTGAAAAACAATATCTACATAATGTGACTGATCTTGAGTTTGTGGCTCTGAAGGTTGAAGCCCCTGTGAGTGCGCTGATTGCAGCTGTGTACAGACCTCCAGACTACAGCATTGCGTCATTCCTGTCAAACCTGGTAAGCGTTTTGGATTCACTGGAGATAATGGATTACCACCCCATCATTGTCTGTGGCGATTTCAATGAGAATCTCTTATCCAACGGAAGTATGCCAATACTGGAGGTGTTTCGGTCGAGGGGATATGCCCAACTGATCACTGCTGCAACCACAGAGAAGAACACACTGCTGGACCTCATTTTCATCTCTCAACCACAACACTGTCTCACTTCAGGTGTCATGAAAACATACTACAGCTATCACAATCCTGTGTACTGTGTAATCTCCTGCAGCAGTTCATGAAAAAATCTGGTGAGTCTAAACCACATTGAAAAATACTAGGAATTTGTGACATAACTAATACATATTAATTGCAGGGTTTAAGAAATTGTTTAACACCATTTTGAGTGAAAAAGTATAATATGTTTGTTTTTTCAGCAGTCACATTTTGATTAAAAACACGCACAAAACTTAAACTGACAATGGTAAAATCTAAAAGTTGAGTTGGGGTATCCTCTTTGCAGCCTGGCTTCACAACCTCGCCGGCTGCCTCAGTCTCTTTAAGACTGTGTGGGAGGGTGGGTGGACCAAGAGGATACACCACTCAACACTTGATATGAATTTTTTAATGTGTCTAAGAGAATTACACACAGCAAACTCTCCATGTGGTTCAAAACTAAAACCTTGGCTAGTAAAAAATGCTTCACAGGATGGATAAAAGTACAACAAGATTTAAAAAACTTGGCTAATTTTAAATACTTCACAGAATACACAAGAATAAAATAGAATTAAGAACATGATATCTATAGGAAATATAATTACAAATAAGAACTAATGAAGAATAACACATGACAGCATAGCAGTTATAGATCAACCGTCAGGAATAATCAAAAATGCTAAATAGTTTTACAGATAACGATGATGTAATGGACCATATTCACAGCACATTTTGGCCTGTGCATTTATCAGGGTGGGTCTGGGTCAGGGTTGATAAATGCACAGGCCAAAACTATTTCCGCAGCTGTATACAGCTGCCAACATTTACCGTAGCAATATACATCAGAAAGTATGTGTTCTCAATGTAACACATACTTTCCAATGTGATGGCTCACTGCATACCAATGCAGTGAGCCATCACTGCTGGATCACACCTACCAGTTGAAACCCCACATTCGCATCAAATGTCCCACTACACTCTATCAGGGTGGGTGGCAGTTACTCTAAATTATGCAAGTTTATTGTCACCCATATGGGAGACACAGTGCTCTTCTGTGAGGACACCAGTCCACCTTGGTCCTATATTCTTCAATACTGTGAGGCCAGCAACACCATGGTGCCACAGACAAGGCAGCTGCACTGGCTTAACCGTCAGTCGACAAAAGAGCCATCACTGCTGGATCACATACAGACATGTGCTACCCCTTTCACTGCAAAGGTTTCTCCAGAACTAAGCACAAGGTAGGCCATTAAAGGTTTATTTTTGAACAAATTATCTTGTTTATGTATCTAACAGTTTTTGTAGCTTTTGACTTTAAAGTTACAGTTGGGAGTGTATTTTGAATGAAGTTCTTTCTTCAGGTCTTCCTCCATTGTGATCCAGCCACTCCACAGCTGAGACCTCCAGACTGCCCAGAAGGCTAAACATACATAAGACATTCAGCCCTTCAAAACTTCACTGTGTGAGGTGGCTCTGCAGGGAAAATGGATTTCTGCCCTACAGCAGTGTTCAAGGTAGTTTATTACTTTGTATGATGCAACTCTTGTGTATGTTTTGTGTCATGGTTTTCAGAATATAAACTTTGTGATAACTTTTCTCAGAGCAGGCTCCATTCCCCTGCCTCTCAATGCCTCTGTGTCGGTGACGTTGTCCTCATACCAAACGTGACCAGATAATAGGGAGCAGCAGTTCTTCCAACCACTGAACATGTCAAAGGTCATGACTTCACATCCATTTACATCTTCACACTGGCAGTGTGCTCTGTGGACAGTTGTGGTTTGTGGCAAAATGAACAGACTGAACAAACAGCACCATGAAAGAATCACTAGTGAAGATCACTCTACTGACCCATGGACAAAATAACCAAATCTGAAGTATAGGACACCAGTTTGGTCTGTTTTATGAATAATAATATTTATCTCATTCATTGAAGGTTTTTTAATCTTGCATTTCCTGAAAATGTGTTATTTTTTATTTTTTATTTCATCCTTCCCTTCCCAACTTTATCTGTCAGCTATCCAACAGATGACACAGATAAAAGGGGAAATCGTATCAGGTATTACATCAGGTGCCACATGCATCTGAACTTGCTTCCCTTTAATAGTAATCATTAGTGTGGGGTTTCAGCTGGTAGGTCTACTAAAGGTTTTTCACAATTGTATACTTAGCTTTGGGCTAATGTAAACCCTTCTGAAGAGCATCCCAAACACATGGTTTGGATATGAGCCTTATCATGATTTGATTGGGAAACAAACCTGAAGATGTGAAGTCACAAAAATGATATTAACTCCATGATTTTCAGAGAAATCTTTATAAAGTAAAGGTTAACCCAGCTCTGAGTGAGATGGACTAACAAATAATTGAAACGACAGTGTTGACCTGACTGTCAGTCCAGGGCTACTGGAGCTTAAAGACATAAACTAGTAGGGCTAATTAGCCTAAGTCTAACTACAATGTGAAAAGCCGTTTATGGTAGGGCTGAACAATATCTGGAATCAATGATATTACAGTATCATCAGGTGTGAACATTGGTGTCATTGCCAAATCCTGTCATCTAGTATATACCCATCACTCTTTTTTCCCTCTTAAAAAACCCCAACAAATACCAAACAAACAAAAGAACCCAAAAACAAACAAGAGGTAGAGTGATCGGTTAACTAAGAATGCATCTTGCCTGCACATGCCTGGTTCTACTGATTGTGATAATCTATATTTTGTTGAGCCCTGCCTTTTGAAACCAATAACTGTTTGCACTATGAATTTTGATTTTGAAAATGACTGCTTTCATGTATTTTCTATATATTCTTCTCTTATTTGTGTCTTAGTAATTTGTTTTATTGCATTTTCTTTTATTTCCCAAAAGGAAACTTAATGATAATATTTTTTTTAATCTAATTTCATTTAAAAAATGTTTGTTTCTCTGAACTGAATGGTGGCCAAGGAAGAGTCAAACAATTCATAGAGATTAACCCAAAAGTCACTTCAAACCCAGTTTACTGCGCCTAAAAAACTTACAGTCTTGTATTTTTTGAATTTTTTTTATTGATTTATTTTTTTAAAGTGTGTTGAATGGGTTTTAAAAATGTTCTTCCCTGCACATCAGTTGTCAGTGCAATTGCCACCAGCATAGTGGCGAAACATTGCCACTATGAATTTTGATATTGAAAATGACTGCTTTCATGTATTTTCTATATATTCTTCTCTTATTTGTGTCTTAGTAATTTGTTTTATCGCATTTTCATTTATTTCCCAAAAGGAAACTTAATGATAATATTTTTTTAATCTAATTTCATTTTAAGTTTTTTTTGTTTCTCTGAACTGAATGGTGGCCAAGGAAGAGTCAAACAATTCATAGAGATTAACCCAAAAGTCACTTCAAACCCAGTGTACTGCGCCTAAAGAACGTAGTCTTGTATTTTTGAATTTTTTTTATTGATTTATTTTTTAAAGTGGGTTGAATGGGTTTTAAAAATGTTCTTCCCTGCATATCAGTTGTCAGTGCAATTGCCACCAGCATAGTGCTGAAACATTGCCACTATGAATTTTGATATTGAAAATGACTGCTTTCATGTATTTTCTATATATTCTTCTCTTATTTGTTGCGTTCCGTTTACTTTTCCGCGAGGGTCGTGGAGATGTTTTATGGGGGTTCAGTATCTTGCTCAAGGATACTTCGGCATGTAGCTCAGTTCCACCCCAGGGGAGCCGGGATTCGAACCAGTGACCTTCTGATCACTAGTCCAGCAGCTCTACCCACTGATCTACCGCCGCCTCTCTTATTCGTTGCATTTTCTTTTATTTCCCAAAAGGAAACTTAATGATAATATTTTTTTTAATCTAATTTCATTTTAAGTTTTTTTTGTTTCTCTGAACTGAATGGTGGCCAAGGAAGAGTCAAACAATTCATAGAGATTAACCCAAAAGTCACTTCAAATCCAGTTTACTGCGCCTAAAAATATTAGTCTTGTATTTTTTAAATTTTATTTATTTATTTATTTTTTGAAGTGTGTTGAATGGGTTTTAAAAATGTTCTTCCCTGCACATCAGTCGTCAGTGTAATTGCCACCAGCATGGTGCCGAAACATTTCCTTGTGGTTGCTCCGAGGTGCAGAGTTTCTAAGAAACGTTTGTTTATTGGTTACTTGCTAGAGGCACAGTGGATTTTGGTTTTGCAAGTGGATTTTGTTTTTTGTATGTATTTTCTATTCTCTTACAAATTGTTCATTGGTTGGTGTTTGACAGAAAAACAGAAAATATATTTTATTCATTTGAATAATCAACCAATTCCACAAATTATAGAAAATGTCCTGAAATACATTTTAGGCCTAAATTAATTAGCTGGACTTTGTCTCTTTTCTCTTTTTTAAATTTCTTTTATTGTTTTGTTTTGTACTTTTTTTCTTAATAAGTCAAAATTGACTTGGGGGCCTTCACAAAATCTTTGCTCTTAGTACTTGCATTTGACAGTGGTATTCATGCCATATTGCCGTACGATCTTTTAAGGTTCCTTCTGGTTGATCAAAGTGACCCCATGTTGTGGGATATTAACTTAATAATGTTCAGTACAATTGAAGTCCCTTCAGGTCACTTGATTTTGTAAATGTTTTTTTTAAATATGTTTAGATTTTTGTATCTCATCGGGCTTGTTTGTATATTTTGCTGTGGATTCTTCTACTGCTTTACTACTGAGGAAACTTCAATTAAATCTTGAAATGCTCTAATTACTGTGCAAATTATAAATTGCACAAATGACCCTAATTCTGACAAAATAATAATCATATTCAAGATAATCAAAATGTAGTTGTAATGAAGTCTCTTGCCTCCTCATGATTTGGTAGAATATTCAGACAAATACTTTGGTCCATAATGTCTTCCACAACTAAAACTGCTATCTCTGCTACTGCTGCTGCTTTCTGCCTTTTCAACTCCTTCAAACATTCAGCTTCATGTTCAGCAATCAAAATGTTCAACTTTTTGAACTCTTTTAGCCCTCTTCAGCTTTTCTGCTTTTACGGTTTTTAAAAATATTCATCTTTCTTATCAGCTAGAGACACCATTCCAACTTTATAATATATAAATATTTTGGCAAAAACCATTAGTTTTTTCAAAAATCGCAGGGGTTTGGGGGGCGTTTTCCCATTCATTCGTGAGGGGACATTTTCATCTTTGGCTCTACTCCTGCTCCAGCATGTGTGCAGCCATTTTGAGCTTTTTCTGCCCTTAACTTTCCACCTTTTCAGCCTTTTTTCACCTTTTTAACCTCTTTCTGCCGTGTTACTCTACCACTTTTCTGCCTTTTCAGTCTTTTTCATACATTCAGCTTTATATTCAATTAGATAAACTGTTCAGCTATCAAACCTTTCACCTTTTTAAGTGCTTTCAGCCCTCTTACTTTTCAGCTTATTCAAAATTCAGCTGTCAGGCCTTTTCAACCCTTTCAAATATTCAGCTTTATGTCCAACTCTACAAATCTTCAACTTTTTAAGCCTGTTCAGGCTATCACTTTTCAGTCTTTCTGCACTTTCAAATGCTCATCGTTCTGCATTTTCAGCTTTTTCATACATTCAGCGACATCACTTCAGTCACTGCATTTTCCGCAGGACGTTCAGCAGATTTCCAAAATCACTTCAGCTTTGACTTTGTTAGCCCATTCAACCTATTACTCTATTGGAAATTTCTGCTTTTTCTGCAAAATCCCGACCATTCAGCCTTTAGTTTTATGCAATTCCGGCAGTACGTTCAGCAGATTTCGCTTCAGTCTTCAGCATTCACACTGTATTTTCGTAGGAAATGCACATTTTTCTAGTTGAAAATGTATTTGCAATCAGAGGTGTAATAACGTGTTGCAAATCAGTGAAATGAGAATAAGACAACTAATTATACATAATTTACATAATAATATTCTGACTTGTTAAGTCGTTAATCGTAAAAAAGGAAACAAATTGGGTGTATTACACCAGGCACCGTCAAGAATACTGAAAAACAAGAAAATTGAAAGTGGCAATGAATGGGGTAGAGGGGCCCACACCGATATAATTTCAGGGGGCCCAGAATTCCTAGCAACTGCCCTGGGCGCAGGGCTCAGTGCTCTTTCAACTTGGACACAAGCTGTTGGAATTGTATCTGCTCTCTGTGAGACCATCTTCAATGGTTTCACGTCAACTTCATGATCTAGAGAGAGAGAGAGAGAGAGTAATTGAGTGAGTGAGAGAGATTAAATGCTAACAATATGATAAGTCTGGCACAATAAATTCAGCCATTTTAACTAATATTGAGTTCTTGTTGGCTTTGTCAACTATGTAAAAGTTCCCTAGCCATTGAAAAATTTAACCCACACCCCACAAATATGGTTAGGATTCAGTAACTCTCCTATCTAGGGCTGCCCCCAATTAGTTGACAAAGTGTTAGTTGACCAAGAAGTCATTAGTCACCTAAATTTCCTTGGTTGAGTGGTCGCAGAAAAAAACATTTGGAACCTTGTCTTGTTAAAATTAATATAAAATCTATATGAACTGTGTATGAAAGGCTAGAGGGCTTTTTATTTGAAGGGCCATATAAAGGAAGTCGTGACACTCACTGTCAGTTTTTGTTTGTTTTTTTTAAACACGGATATCGCGGTTGTGAGACAGTAAACCATTAATCAAGTTCATGAGCTGTGTGATGTGTGAGACTATGGCGGAAAGGTGTCCGGCTGCACCGTCCGACGGGATCAATTGAGAGAATACGGCAGGCCCAAACAAGACTGCGGCAATCCGCCATCTGACTACAGCCAAAGTCCTTCTAGGCAAGTCATGCCACTCGGCGGCCATCTTGGCGACGCCTCGAAAAGCCCAAAGAGACCAGACCCCTATCTAAATGCAGGGCCGGTTTTTGCTATGGGCAATGTGGCCGACCGCCCAGGGCGCAATCAATGTGAGGGCGCACGCCCTCACGAAAAAAAATAAAATAAAATTTTTTTTTAAAAAAATCGCCAGTTTTCTAGACTACCGCCGCTCATTTCCCTTACTGGAGTGGGCGCTGGGGCGCCCTCATTGTCACCTCAACTTGCTGCTCAGAGTCATACAGGTTGTGTGTGTCAGACAGTCCCTCCAGAAAAACGCGATTATGCGATCGCATAATTCAAATCATAATCAGCCAAAGTCCGCATATTTATGCGGGGGCGGCATTTTTTCAAATACGCCGCACTTTCGCTGCATAAATTGCCGATTTCCGCGCAAAATATGCGGGGCTTGCATAATTTCATAATCCCCGCATTTTCGTTGCAAAAAAGTCACATATATCTCAGCAGAAAGTTGAAAAATGTTGTGTTTGCTTCACACAAGAGCAGCCATTTTCCCCTGTTGCCATGGGAACGTTATGAAGTGACGTAATTACGCGACGTGAACATCATCAAAAAGCGATGAAGCCATGATGAAGCCCGCAACTCATTCTCATTTGCCAGCAAAAAAAATCATACTAGTTTCAAAAACCTTCCAGTTGTAAGTATATCAGTAGTATGTAAATGTATGGTACAGTAAGAGATTGCACTTTGTCCATTGGAAGCACTTATTTTAACAGAAAATGTCTGTTTTGTATAGCTACCTCTGTAAAACAGGAAACACACATTTATTGATTTATTTTTATTTTCTTTATTCATTTTTACAGAATAGCATATTCCTTTTGTAAAGCTACAGACCTTGTTTGACTCATCAATGTTTTGTAAGTTTGAGCCATGTTTTTATTAAGGTCTGAAATAAAACAAGAACTTAAATATTCCCAGCACTTTCTGCGATGTAGTATGCTGCTTATCATAGGAAGTAATAAGAAATGACTCTTTACATTATGGTAGTAGCCTAGTGAGAACAGGGTGTTGGGGGAATCACTTTTTCTCTCTTTTTATTATCAAACCACAAATTTTGGGAGTTACCGCAATTTCATTGCACAAAATTGCATAAATATCCCGCATATTTCATTGCATTTTTTAAGAAAAAGTGCCGCATAATCAAGGATTTTTGCCCGCAACAATCACAAAAAAACTCCGTGTTTTTCTGGAAGGACTGGTCAAAAGAGGCGGGGTGGGGGGGCGCAAGTGATTGTTCGCCCAGGGAGTAAATCTAGCCAGGACCGCCTCTGTCTAAATTAATGGAGGCATGGTCAAATCCACCCTTTAACGTGATATCAGGACGGAAAAAACATACAGACATGCTCGCCAGTGAAATAAGATACACATAAAAACAAAAAACATCGACTTTACCGTAGAAATTATGTTTAAAACGCTCTTTTCCAACAGGGAGAACTCCACTGCGCATGCGCGCGGATTTACGACACCGACGTCAATCGTACGGCTGAATCTGTGCCGGCTGTTGTGCTCTGGGGCTGTGTCCGAAATCACCCACTCATTCCCTACTCCCTAGTCACTACATAGTGAGTCCAACATAGTGCACTATATAGTGAGCTCAACGGCAGAAAGAAAAACGGACTTTCGGACACTACTCGGTCCGTGTACATTGCGGCCATCCGACTTTCGTTTTGAAGTCGACAAGCGGAAAAACGGATAACGAGTCGTTTCCGGTTTTTCGCTTCAAAATAAAAGAACGAAAAACGGAAAATGACTCGTATCCCGTTATTCGTTTTAAAATCGGAAAACGAAAAACGGAAAACGACTCGTTAACTGATATTGGATACTGTGTTCATGAATGGGAATCGGGGATGAAATAACAGTGCCATTTTTCATTCCAGATTTTGCCGTACGTCTTTTTTAATGACCGGAAGACGCCGTGTTATGCCGCGAAAACACTTGATCTGATCCGTAGACCGATTCGACATGTCTTTATCTGAATATTCAGAGTTTATACATCCAGGAGGTGAAGTGGGATGTCTTGTGGAGCCACGGCAAAATCTGGACGACAAATTTAAATCTGCACGACAAATATTTAATGACCCGGAAGTCATTGTGTCCAGATTTTGCCGCAGCGCTTTTTTCATGACCCAGAAGTCATTGCAGGTCCAGATTTTGCCCGGCAAATTTGAAGAATAAAAGAACAATAGCAGAGACGGACTTTGACAATAGCAAAACGAACAATAAAATCCATCATTCGGACATTGCCTTTTAGAGTTGCAAGCCATGGACAGTTACATTTTGTTCAGAGGTGCCAAGAGACTGGCCGTCAAGGAGGATGACATGACGACAGCAAAAATTGCAAGACTTTTCCAGGTTCAGTTGTCAATGTGTCATAGTTTTGCACCTAGCATGAACAAGCAAATTCATGCTAAGTGTAAAAGGTTGATTAGCCGAAGTTATGCCATAGATTAAAAAAAAAATGCATAGGACTCCCTGCCAAATCTATCTATCTATCTATCTATCTATCTATCTATCTATCTATCCATCCATCCATCCATCCATCCATCCATCCAGATAGATAGATAGATATGGCAGGAAGCCTATGCATTTTTTAATTTTTTTTTAGACATTTAGTTCATAAACGCTCTGACAGCGTCTGACGCTCGTGCTTTGAAGTAAACCTACTGTTTTAAACACACACCAAAGGCGTTATGACGCGGACATAAAAGCGGTTAAAAACCGCGGCGGGGAGAATCAGAGCCTCCGCCACAGCCCCGCTGCCCCTCAGCTGTTGATCCTCTGTGTGACTGCCGGGGTCGGCTGCGCCCTGACCGACCGGGAGCCGCTCCGTCGATGTCCAACTCACGGAGCCTACTATATAAACCTAACAACCGCAGTCAATCATATTATTATCGCCACTATATTGATCAAGCTTTTTCTCAAGCCTATTCATATTCACCATTAGCCTACATGACAACAGAGATGATTAGACAAATGTTCTGAATTATTTACTTTTTTACATTTTCAAACGAGAACCAGAGATGAGTGATCACAGTAATTCCATGTTCCAGAAAAATGGTGTTGACACTTGAAGTAATGCAGATGTTTTTGTAATGGAAATAACATCAGTCATTTTACTTTTTACATATTTCATTGCAATGCTCATTACTTTTCATTATATCCGACTCCACAGGTCAGTGGTGAGTCACTGTATCTAACCGATGATAGCAACTTGGCAATTTTTCCAGAGGACACAGGGAATTTCCAGCAGGCAAGTCTTGCTAGCCGTGCACACTATGAGGTGCATGGGGACCAGGAGCAAAGCCCTGCGGCACAAACTTCTGGCTTTGCGCCTTTTAGTTTTAGGCGGCCACCCTCCTCCTCCTCTTCCTCCTCCTCTCCATCACCCAGTCCATCCTACATACCTCCACGACAGGGAATGTATGCCAGAACCTTTCAAAGGTTAGGCTACTTGTGAAACACAACTGATCTGTTATTGAAATATCATCCAGTAATGTTATACCACAATAAAACGTGTCAAGTGCAGCCAACCTCTGCAGCTGAAATGTCATGCATTAATACCAGTCAAAAGTTTGGACACACCTTCTCACTTATTTTTTTTTTCTTTATGTTCATGACTATTTACATGGTAGACTCTCACTGAAGGCTTCAAAACTAACCCTAAGCAGAATTTTATTTTGAGCCCCCCCCATTACAAAATGACTGAACCAGGAAATGCCATTTAAGTTTACAACCTCTATTAGTAGGAACAAATCAAATGAACAGCCTCTTTCAACAATGGAAGTGAAGTCTGACACAACCTTAAAAGGCCCTCGGCGCACAAATTCTGGCCACAGAGCAGGATCAACTGGTTGTGCACTTGGAGTAGTGATAGTAGCTTCTGTAGCTGAAGGATGTTGCTTGAAGGCCCTGCTGAAGTATTGGGGGCTGGCTTAGTGTGCAATTAATGCAAATACGACTACAACTAATATTAATATTCATTATGATTTGATTTGATGATATTTCTTATATATACATATTTCTTATATTTAGATATTTTCATATACTTATTTTTTACATTTTGTACTACTGTTGCTACTGCTACACTTTCAACAAATTTCTCCAATGTGGGTCAAACAAAGGGTTATCTTAATTTATCTTATTTGATCTAATCTTATGTGACTGTTGTGTATTAAATTCAGCAAGAGATGGCGACATTTCACCTCCATAAAAATAGCCCAAAACTTCTATTGCTAGCATAGATTGATAGGCTACAAACCTGAGCCAACATAGACCACCAACTGGTCAATTAAGCACTCCTTTTTCAACAGAGATGAATGTATATGCAGTTAATGAGACATTCAATATATGATAATCAGGGCAGCTGGAACATTTTTATCTCCAGTCCACATCTAGACAGAATGATCCTCTCTTCTGTCTCATGATTAGCAGCTGGGGTGTTTAAGCTACAAAGTTATTTTTATTTCAACAACATACCCAACTTCAAGTGAAGCACGAGCCTCCTCTTGTTTTGACTTTTTCTTTCTTTTGCTTGCTCCTGATTCAAATTGCCGTCTGGAGGCCATCTCTCCACCTGAATCCCACCGCCCGTCGGCAGTACATCCTTTGCGCATTTGCAGAGAATGCATCCCGTTGCGCAATATGGGGCCCCCCATGGATCGTGGGGCCCTACGCACAGTGCTTGTTCTGCGTGTAGGGCGGGGTGGTGTTGAAGTAAATAGTCATGAAAATAAAGAAAAAAACATCAAATGTGAAGGTGTGTCCAAACTTTTAACTGGTAGTGTACATAAGAATGTATGTCTGACACAGCAAAACCGTTTTATCCTCAGGTCAGTACACTTTGCGGATGTCGTCGACAACCGGCTGACAACCTCACGCACAATCGTGATCCGTTTCACTGAGGCTGAGGCCACAGTTGAAGGCATCTCAGCCAAAGTTAAAGATGCCCTTGGGACTGATGAAACAGTAGTCCTTACTGACTCTCAGGGGAATGAAATCTCTGATTCAGAAGGCACAAGAAGTTAGTAAAATGATCTAACACTTGCTTGCAGTTTATTATTTTGAATTAATGATAATTTTGAAATACAGAAGTAGACTAAATGTTTTCTGACTGTTAAGCTACCCACTACTGGAAACAAAATTCGCGCAAAATATTTGCATTGATGGACGAAGACTTCCAGGAGTTCAGGTCAGGGCGGAGATCAAGAACAAGGTAATGCAACATGAGATGAAGCAAATGCCAGTGTGGAGAAAAAGGTTTCACTCCTTTTGTCAAATAATTTCTTGTATGGTTTTTCTGTACATTTAAGTCGCAGGGTCGAGGACAGCATTACTGTCCAGCAAGCCCTTGAACAAATTAGAGAACTGACTGATAACGTGACACGGCTGTCTGAGGTGGTCAAGGCCACAACTTCGGCAGCACTCACCAGTGCTGGCCTGCAGCCAGCAAAGGAAGGTCTATCGTGCCTTGTTTGCAAAGGTATGTTTATACATACGGCACGGGCATGCTGCTGATTTCTATAATTAGCGTGCAAAACAATGCAGTCTGCTTCACTGTTCTTCTTAGGTTTACTTTACTAGTGTGCTCATACACACAAGTATGCACACAAAGACACACAAATACATACATAGACACAACATTTTCATTGTTACTTACTCCTTTGTTTGACATCTTGCAGATATAATGGAGAGACCAGTTTTTGCCACCTGTTGTGGATCTCTTGTTGGGTGCTGGACCTGTGTGGAGCAGTGGCTGGTCAACTCTGAGCACTGCCTCAAATGTAGAGCCGAATCATTTAGATTTAATGTTCATGAGACAAAGGGTCTCTCTGCAGTTCTCCTACTTTTTAAAAGTGCATGACCTAATCATGCTGCTGAGAGAAGTTCACCAAGGTTTTGCACAGGGTTGAAGATGTGCGTTCACTAGTTTATAACTGTTTTGTTGTTGTTTACAGTTTGTTAGATTTTTTTATTTAAACCAATAAATGTTATGGTAAGTTAAAGGATTCCTCATTGTCCATCCATAGATCATTCAAGCATGACACCATACAATGACAGAGAATAGTAGGATAGTTAATTTATTAGATAGTGTGACAGTGTGATACGATTCTAAAGTTGTAGGAACAATTTATGCAATGAAACAAACTTATTTACAATTCTTCTTCTTCTCTGTATATTTACACTTTACACCTCTGACATAGCACATCTTCTCGTGATGTCAATAAGACACTTTAGTGCACTTTGACATGGGGCAAAATTGTTGTTTAGTGTACTGTGTAACAGTGACACAGGGTCAAATTGCGATCCAAACTCGCTTTCAGCCCTTTGCTGGGCTTCCTCGTTGGCAAAAGGGTCTGTGCCAAACACACCCTCTCTGGTCAGTGCTGTCCCCACGTCCTGCTGGTAGAGGTCTGCTGCAACCTGACCAGCAGGAAGGAGGCCTTCTGGAATTTTAGCTGGGCATCCTTGTCCACAGAGAACATCTGGTATCCCCTTTCCTGTAAAAAAAAAAAGAAAAAAAAGAAGTGCTTGATATTATGTTTCTATCAATGAAAATGGAAAGAAAACGTAATAAATGGGAGAAATCACACCTGGAATTCTGTGGGCATTCCATGCCTTGACAACATTTGTCAGGCCAACTCGGGCCATGTGGCATGTCAGGTTGGACACGCAGAATTTGGTCAGACTGTCGTCCATACAAATTTCCTCCTGGTCACACATCTCGACTAGTGCGGCCTTCAGAGGGAAATTGACCCTTTTGTTTACTTCTGACCACATCCTTTCAATTACATGATTCTGTGTAGGTTAAAAGATTAAAAGGACAGTGTCATGCAGCAGGCCCCTGAATGCAAACAAGCATCAATTGTATTTTTTATGACATGTATTTTACCCTGGTAGATGGAGTTTGGAGGTATGGCTGCCTTTCTTTGTTGTGACGGTATGCAGCCAGCTTCTCCTGCATATACAGGGTCAGGAAAAACTCCCGACCACAGTCTACCCGCACTTGGTCCCATATCCCATAGGACAAAACAGCTGGTCTGAAGATAATACACAAACAGAAGGAAACTTTCCAACTTAAATATAATACTCATTCTGTTTTTTGACATCACAAATACATTTAACCCTTTAACATTCAAGCAGTTAAGCACATTTTTTAAATTTTTTTTTATTTTCTTACCTATACACTTCATCATAAATGATTATGTTGTTTTTGATGGGCATAGTGGAGTGCCCAACAATCTTCTTACTGTACCCATCAATAGCCATGACATGGGTCACTCCAAACATCACCAACTTTTCATTTTGATCAATGTGGATTTTGTGACCCATGTACTCAGCCGTGTAAGGCACCGGGTTAAGGTTTCTGGAACCCTGAAGAAAATTGTGAAAACTCAATGATCATTGGTATGAATAAATTCTCAATATGTTACGATGACATGCACAGACACTGAATTTGGCTTTACCTGCTGCCTTGCTGTATGGTAAGGCTGATGAATGGTCCGTAGGACTTTCCCCACTCTGCCCTCAGAAGCTTTGACCCCTTTGGCCGCAAGATATCCGGTCATCATTTTTCTTCCGTAGGAAGGCCCAGTCTGAGGAAAGGATTTTTATTTATGTCATTATTGAAATGAATTCATATGTGTTTAAATGTCCAAATACTGTGCATGTTGATCTACTGCACATTACCTAATCACGTGTCATAATATAAGTCTAAGACCTATTGTACAAAGAGGGTTTATTAGAAACAGGGGAGCCAGTAAATAAGGAATGTCTATCTATCTATCTATCTATCTATCTATCTATCTATCTATCTATCTATCTATTCAGTGCATCTCATACCAGACTATATATATGTAGGCTATGTGATGATAAAATCACTAGGTTATGCCCTGGCTGCACAAATGTCAGTGAAAGACTTGTCTTTATGTATCTCAAACACGAAAATACAGTATCACTGGCCACATAAGTATGTTTATCTGCTCTTACTGTTCATTATGAAAAAAAAAATAAGGTTGAGATAAGAAACACCCCTTGACATACACGGCACCCCTTTGCGTTGGCATATACTGGAGACGTCACAGTCAATCTACTGTCAATCAAGAGGCCGGACACTTTGCATGTGTCCTAATCAGTAGCGTAACATCATGGTGATAGGCCCCGATGCAAATATATTTTTTGTGCCCCTTAACAAACGCACAACCACTTTTTTTCCCGGTGGGCCGATCAATACTGGGCTGATGGACGGCCGTTTATTTATTTATATTTATTTATTCATTCATTCATTCATTCTGCTGCGCCTAGACGTTTCTCTGTCGACACCAAGAAAAAGTCAAACGGAGCTTCAGCGTCTGTCCGAGGAGGACATCAACAGGGCCAGGCTGCCTGCTGGAGGGAGGAAGAAGGCTAGAGAGGAGCCTGAGATAAACATGCGGGGATGAGTTATCAGCAAACGGGCACGCCACGAGAGAGTGTCCCCCAAAATGATCAGGGCGATGGAGAAACAAATGTACGCCACCGTGAGTGACAGCAGAGATGAGGAGTTTGCAGAGAGTGCTGGTCGGCTGAATCGTTTCCTCCACCGCAACAACTTGGCAGAAGGATGAACGATAGTTGCGCCACTGGTCCTAATGATTATGGTGATGACTTTTTTTTTATTATTATTATATGCTGCTATGAAGTTCGTATCCCATGCGTAGCCAGTGGTTATGGTCCAAAGCAAACATGAACTAAAGGATAATACATTTTTCACAGTGTCCTGTTTATTTACGTTGGACTAAGAAACTCCATAGCATCATCGTTACTTCCCATACCATTAAAAAAAAGTCATCACCATTATCATAAGGACACATGCAATATTTTATGGGGGAGAGGCAAGTGTCCGGCTTTCTTATAGGCCTATAGCCTATTGATTGACAGTAGATCAAACCAGTGGTGAGACAAATCGGACAGTGTCAATGATTGACCTACCTCTTCAATTGCTTTCGCAACTTCGCCTTCCAGTCGCCTGTCTGGGCAGAAATCTTTCACGCCGAGTCCCTGCTCAGAGCACCACCGGCTCACATTCCTCTCGGAAAAGCCTCGCAGGAGGCCAAAGTGGTCAGTCAGTGCTGCGGCTATATCGCCACAAGACATCCCACTTGATCTCCTGGGTATAATAAACTCTGAATATTCAGATAAAGACATGTCGAATCGGTCTACGGATCAGATCAAGTGTTTTCGCGGCATAACACGGCGTCTTCCGGTCATTAAAAAAGACGTACGGCAAAATCTGGAATGAAAAATGGCACTGTTATTTCATCCCCGATTCCCATTCATGAACACAGTATCCAATATCAGTAAACGAGTCGTTTTCCGTTTTTCGTTTTCCGATTTTAAAACGAATAACGGGATACAAGTCATTTTCCGTTTTTCGTTCTTTTATTTTGAAGCGAAAAACCGGAAACGACTCGTTATCCGTTTTTCCGCTTGTCGACTTCAAAACGAAAGTCGGATGGCCGCAATGTACACGGACCCTACTCCGGTGCCGTTAATGACTCTACCAGAGACGTTCTCGCTGTAGTAAAAACTACTTGTGCGCATGCGCTGGTGAAACAACATGATTGGGCTATAATTTTCCCGGTTCGGCTGTGACAACGCAGGTGATTGGCTGTTGGTGAAAGGGGCGGGATATGCGCCATCTTTGGCTTCGCAGATTTCCCCATTCAAAACGATCAGAGTGATCTGTCTCTACAATAGTAGAACGTCTCTGCTACAGCACATTCAGCTGGACTCTCATTGGTTGTGCTTTGAACGGTCGGCGGCAAACAGAGTTCAAATAATTTGAACGCTGAGCGCAGCGGCGGTGCCGCGCTTTAGGTAGACAAACAATAGGAAAGCAAGTGCAAAGCAGTTTTACTTGACTTACATTAACCTAATTTACCCTCCATAACTCCTCGCAGTGAGGATTCACAAGTGCAATTTTATATCTGAGCCGAACATGTAGCACCATCTTGTGAACCCTCCATTCAGCCTACCTAGAATATTAAATCTTCTGCTTGGTGTTTGCCAAAGCTTTACTTACTTTACACGTGCACAGCAAAGCTGAAAATGTGTGTTATCGTTAAACTAAATTCACAAACGTTAGCTCATTCTTGAGTGAGCTAACGTTAACTATGAAGCTAACGTTAGCTGCCCGTCAAACTCACGCTCGGGGTGATCCTACAACTGAGAGCCAACAGTAATCCAGTTTGGATTTAAACTTACCTCTGAATCTCTGTGCTTCGGCTTCTGTGACCTCAATGACGCCTATGTCGGTGATAATTTGTATTAAATCCTCCGTTGAAACACCGGAGAGGGTTGCACCTGCTGCGCCCTCCATGTCACTCTCTCACCAACCCGCCGGCAGGCTGCAGCTCGCAGGCCGAAAAGAAAAAAAAACGTTCGCCGCCAGACGTTGGCAAAGTATGCTGCATTCAGGTGCTGTGGGAAAAACGAATTAAAAACTGAAAAGCAAATCAACGTGTTGTTTATCACTCCGACCAATAAGACTAATATAACATTCTTTGTAGCCTCCAAGTTGTTTCCACATTAACCCTCTGGAGTCGATGATCACGCCGGCGTTTGTACCATGTTTGTACCATTATACCGTGTGTGTGTGTGTGTGTGTGTGTGTGTGTGTGTGTGTGTGTGTGTGTGCGCGCGCACAAACAAATTATGACAAAATTAATAATAATAAGTAATACTAATCAATACTTCAGTTAATCCAACAATATTGTGTTTAATTTTTAATCATCATGTTAATTCATATTAATAGTCTGACAGTAATAATAATAGGCTTAATAGGTTACCCAACAGTCCTACATTTTTTCACTTTATCAAACACAACACACTGTCTCTAATATTGTACCTTTAGAGGGTAAATATATGTACCTTTTGCTATTCTGGAACATTTATGTGCCTTTTTTACCCCCAACCGATACACATAGGTAGCCTACTTTAAAGTACAATAATTGGCCCTATAGGCTACAGTAGGACAGAACTGTACCTTTAAGTACAGAAATGTCCCCCTTCTGTACCCCTATTTCTGAGTGTGAATGACGACGCGCCCACACACTTTAAACGCTACACAGTCATGTTTAAATATATAAGTTCATACAACGAGCTGTGTGTCTCTCAGCTGAATGACACAACACAAACCCGGCTACAAAGTTCTGAGTCAGCAGAGAAACTTCAAACAGTGGACTCTTTCTTCTGCACGTGGCAGTTTCAGTGCGTCCTCTGAATGAAACATCGATAATACTCACATGGAAATAAGAACCACGGGTCCAGAGTCATCCTCCTTCTTCTGTCTGAAGAACAAATGACTCCGGTGAGCAGCAGTGGAGTATGTGGCGATATATTTTACTCGCAGCCGCTGATACAAAGAGGCAGGAAGCCCGCTCTCTACACCTGAGCCACGCGCACGTTGCTGACCAAACAAGGACTGTTTCCCGCCTTTGTGAAAACACCTGAGCGTGACGTCACAGCAGCCTGCAGAGGTCTGTTTTGACAGGAGGCTCGTCTCTGTTGCACAGTCCTACTTCCTGAGACATTCCTCCAGAGGAACCTCCGCACGCCGGACTTCTAGAGAGAGATCGTCTGATCTGTGTCGTCCAATCACACGCGTCTGTTTTGACTGTTTTAACCCTCTGACTCTTATAACTCTCAACGGTTTCACCGAGTTGTTGATCACACTTTTATAAATCCTCGAGTTACATACTGTGCATGTGTACAGGTTACACAGATGCCTTGAAGTTTCCAAATCTGACCCACCAGGATGTTTGGATGAAGACATAAAAACTTGAAGACACACTCTGACATGAAGGGAAATGGTAGTTGCTAAAGGGCTCTGTGGCAGCTGGGCTGAATGAAAAACACAACTGACAGCTTACTGCTGGAAAAAAAACTATTTATTGATGTATGAAATAATCAGTGGCGTAAGTATCGCTGGTGCAGCTGCACCGGGGCCCAGACCCTGCGGTTAATTGAAACCCGGCTATTATTTGGTAATATACGGTAGTTACCAAGGCAAGGCGCAGATGAAAAAATTAAAAAATAAAATAATAAAAAAATAAATGAATGAATGAATGAATGAATGAATGAATGAATGAATAAATAAATACCGTCCATCTGCCCATTATTCATCGGCCCACCGGAAAAAATCCCGGTACTCCCGATGGCCAGTCCACCCCTGCAAGGACGTCACTCTGTAGTCACCAATACACACAAATATAACCAGCTTCCCCATAACCCGCGACCACAAGTGACCAAACAAAAGTAGAGTGCAGTAACCACAACCCAAGGTCACAAACCACAAGTTACTGCACACAAAAAGTATTAATTACAATCACAACTCACAAAGTGACTAGCACAGAAGCAGTCATCTCACACAAAACCAAGTAACTGTGTAAAGTATAAAACTAAGGGAAACAAGCTGCTTAGAGACACCCCTACCCCCTACTCAGACAGCTAACTGACCTAACTAGTCTTCAGTGGCTTGCCGAGCTCGAGGCGGCTTTAAAATCTGAACTCAGTGTACCGACGAAGTCCAGTAAAGTAGTCAACCGCAATACACTGAAGCGTGCCCCCACTCAGGATTACCACCAAAAATAAGAAAGGCAAAATAATGAAGTGGCAAGCTCTAGAACTTACCCGGCAGCTATCTAGTCAGGGTGCTCAAAATCAAAACACACTTTAACAGACAGCAAGAATGACAAATGATCTGACAAAGAGATGACCACCAAGAACAAACAAAAGGCCACTAGATACACAAACTTCACACATTTACCTCACCTCATGGACATTCAATCCCGGATCAGGCCCGAATTGTTACGACCAGGTCCTAAAGGGAAAGCTGGCACGACTTGAAACGGAGAATCCCTCTTCCCAGCTCCAAAGAACCACCAGCAACAAAGTATTTACATCCATTAAAATTCGTATGGAATGCTGGCAGTCTGTCTGGAAGAGACAGACAGGAGAGTCCACAGGAACTGGGAGGGGCCGGCCCTTAAACTGCTGGCTTGGAGGCTGAAACCAATCAGCTCCCAGGGACAACTTACACTCACAATCAGTCGCCATTCACTCAATAAGCAAACAGACCTGCAATCACACTCACAAGCAATACAACAGTGAGAGATTAGAGTACATACATGTTAAAAAAATGTTCATACAATCTCTTAGGTCATAATACAGTAATTAATGAAAAAGAATAACATATTAAGTACTTTAGTAAAGGACAGGGGACCTGCACTGGTTAGCATCATGTCGCAATATTAACAAGTGAAATTATTTCTTCAATGAACACTCTAATGTTAGTTTTGTTTGTTTCTTCACGTAGGATTTCATGGTTTTCTTTTGTTTGAGAAGTTTCCTCAAAAGTGATAAATATAAAAGATGAACTAAAAAGGATGAACTTGTAGTTCCTGAAGGTTTGTGGCTAACACAGTTTTTCCAATCCATCTGAATCTTAGCAACCTGTCATGAACTTTATACAGGGCAGAAAATAGACTCAAGACACGGGGTAACTTTGAGCAAAGTCTAGAGAAAAAGGACAGTATGTTTAAGGTATAGACAAGAGTCAGCCCCACAGATTTCAGACAGGACAGTTCAACGGAAATGTCAAAGGAGGGATCACTGATGAGTTTCTGCATCTTCACAGGATCTCTGGAGCGGAATAGTAAAGCACGTGCTGCCATGGGTAGATAATGCACTGCTGAAATGAGGAAGTAAACTGACTTCTCATTTAGTTCATCACCACCAGTGTCCCTGGCATTTGCAAGCTTCCCAATGGCCTCATTAATGTTTTCCTTTATTTCTGTTGATTTGCTCACTAACACCGTGTTAGCTTGTAGTTAACCTTGATGAAAGTTACAGCTTTGGACAAAGTACATGTCTTTTGGCAACTACTTATAGTTATAAAATGACCGCTTGCAATTTTACAAGAAGAAGAAATGCTGCTGTTAAACCCACAATCTTTCATTTTGCCCCAAAGTTTCCTCTGTAAATGTATCAACTAATGTATTCAAACATTTAAAAAGTGGAATTAAGAGGTGCTGTTTATCTCAGTTGGTAGAGCGTGCGCCCATGTGCTGTGGCTCTGCAGCGGACCGAGGTTCAACTCCCGGCCTGGGTCCCTTTGCTGCGTGTCACTCCCCCTCTCTGTTTCCTGTCATATCTTCAGCTGTACTATCAATAAAGCCATAGAAAAAAAGGCCAACCAAATGCTTTAAAAAAAAATGGAATTAATGACATTTTAAAATATTCCTTTGGCTTATAACAGGCCCTAGTATATAAGTCAATTGTGCTTTCACAAAGTGTGCTTTAATATGAAAATGTAAATAAAGAACCACCGTTTTCCCTGGATTGATATGAAATTTTTACTTCAATTTCACCAAACTGTTGAATTACAATTTAAAGTTTTTGTTTGACCTTGACTAACAACTCTAACCCTATATTTACCCATACCAAACACCCTAACTGTAACAAGCTACTTACGTACCTAAAATTGACAGTGACAAATTATTTGTTTTAATGTGTAATGCATCTTACAAATGGATATGATACTGTGATCGCACATGACTCCACTCTCCAATGCAGGCAAACATTAGTAACACCTTATACCACACAGTGGCAGTAATGACCTGATAATATATTTGTTCAGCAGTGTTCATGTGAAGAATGTCCTTAATTACCCCCTTAAAAATGTGTGAAAATATGTCATGTTACAGCCTGAAGAAAATATCTCTTAAAATGTCATTATTATTTTTAAAAATATGAATAATGTAAAGTGGTGTTATTGAAATAACCAGTCAATAACCATCAGATTTCAGGTATTTGTATAATTTGTATAACTTTACAGAGACATAATTGTTGAGTGAAATATATGTAGTTTTATATCAAAATATCAAAATATAAATGTTCAGTGAATAAAAAGTTAATTACTTCAATAGACCTCAAAGTATTATGTAACAATAACTTTTTTAGTGTAACACAGGTTTGCAATATGCATGTAATTTAAAGTTCTCCAAAAATGTAAATGTTCCGTGAATAAAAACCTGATACGTCAATGATACTTCAAGTTCAATTAACATTAACTTTGTAGATATGAAATGTTACACAGTGTTAACAACAAAAATATATGTCATTTTAGAATCCTCAAAAAATAAATGAATGCTCAGTGAATGAAAACTTGATTACATCAATGACGCTTATAGAGTTAAGTAACAAAAACGTTCTGAATATAAAATGTTACACATCATGTTCAGCTGTATCTTATAAGTAAAAAAAAAAATACAATATAGGTGAAGTGTCAGTGTTACACCATTACTTTATGATTGTCATTTGAATGAATGCATTTATGAAGAGACAAGAAGAAAAAATACAATGAAACAGAGTACGGAACTTTTAAAACTGCACTGCAACCGATAGCAATTGTTGATTTGTTCCAACAGCAATAATGATTAAAAAAAACAACATTTCATATAATGTTAAAATTGACTAAGAAAACGTACAGGTTATTGCCTTAATACATACAACTTTTACTGCCTCTAACTTTGATGTTTTTGCTTTAGTTATGATCACATTGATGACAACATTTCAAAACCAAAAAGATTAACTTAAACATTGCAGCAAGTCTGATCTTGGCTGTGTTTCTTAGTTCCTGGAATATTTCCTCACACACTACTGTTAACTATTGCTTGATGAACTGTTTAGCTCAAGTGATGAATAACAGCCGTTTAATCTCGAGCTCTAGTTATGATCTTTGAGAGAAAGCCACCCAGAGAGAACAGTGTGTCTAAAGCATAGACATGAGTCAGGCCCAGAGTTTCAAGACACCTCAGCTCATGGAGAATGTCACAGGAGGGGTGACTGTTTAACTGGTAGATCTTCAGAGGGTCTCTGGAGCGGATGAGAGCCAGTGATTGGGTCGAAAGAACCACCAAGTCCAGAAAACGCACTGGTGGTACCATGAAGTGGACTAGACTCTTTTCCACTTTAACAAAACCCCCTAAATCTCTGGCCCTGTCTACCTTTTTTATGGCTTCATTGATGTTTGCCTTGAAAAACAGCAACACTTCATGTCTGGTGTTCATGTGACAGTCAAGTCTGGTGATGGAATGGCTGTAGCGGTCCTTAGTTGGTTGTGTGGAGTATTTATATGTAACCGCAATCTGGTCACAGTAGAGTTCAACTGACTTGAGTGCATTTTGCAGGTCCTGCAGAGCTTGACTGATGCAGTGTGGATGCTGATGCCTGTCTTGTTGGGTTAAAGATGTAAAAGCACGGTTGTAATATGCAATTGCAGCCCAACACTGGTCCTCCTGTATGGCTTTAGTGTACATCTTGATACTCTCAGTAAGATCTCCCTGTTGGCGTAGCTCATTGCCAAATGCAGTGTAGTGGTGCAGATTTGATGAGGGTGATTCTCTCTGTTTCAGTTTTTTTCTGGCTGTCTTCATGTCTGTAGTTAGTTTGGTTTTTAAGTCCATGATAGACTCTTTCTCACTGAAGCTTGTGAGTAGCCACAGACCCCAGAACTCATTCAGTGCAGACACTCCTGAATCTGATGGCTTGTTGTTACTGCTTTTGTACACTTCATCTAGTACATTCAGATACTGACTGAATAGCTCTTCTTTCTTCTTTATCTTTGGGATGTCATACTCTACGTAGCTGGCTAGTCCTTCAGCTACTAAGTCATCTCTGATCTTCTTGACTGTTCTTATTTCAGAATTAGAGTTTTCAGTCAAAATGTGTGACAGTATTGAGGACATTTCTTCAGTTTGTACTTTGTTTTGGCTTTTTTGATACAACCTGAACTGAATCATAAAATGATCTCGATAAAGTGGAGATGGAAGATTCTTTGTCAAAACTACAAGTCGGAGATGTTCTGGCAGATGGCTGGAGCAGACGATGAGCTGAGCAGACCCAGGAGATCCTTGTCTAGCAGTGCGGCCGAATGCCTGTTCCTCCACACGAGCATTCTCAGACAGGAAGGTCAGCACAACGAACAAGCCTCCAGCCTCCTTTACCTTCTTAGAAACCTGAAGGTCTGTCCCTCGACCAGCAAGGTTTGTTGCCACGATAACATCTCCAGGCTGAAGAACTTTTAAAACTTCAGAATTGTCCATGTTGTTGCTTATGTAAAGCTTTGTGTTCATGAATCTATCTCTTAGAGCACGGTTGACAATCTTTGCTCGGTTGATGGTCTCACAGATGATTAACACAGCTCTCTGAGCCCTGTATGGAGTGCTGCTGGTGTTTGCAGTGACAACATGGCAGATTTTCTCAATCCATTCCTTTTCACTATCTACGATCACTCCTTCAACCTCAAACAGCTTTCTGCGCTTGAATAAAGGTATCCGGCAGACCGTGATATCACCATAGATTTTCTGCAAGGTTTCAGTTTCTGCTTGTTGGCCAAGAGTCCCGGATAGTCCAAAAATCTGATTTCCATACTTCAGAAACAAGCCAACATTGGACATGTAGTTTGTAATGGCTGTCATGTCACTCAGTTTGCGCTGATGTTTCATTTCAAGAAACTGGTGCAGCCCATCTGACAACATCATGAAGTTTTGAATAACACCTGTGGAGCTGTAGTCAACAGACACTATCCCATGTTTCTCAGTGATATATTCATCGCCCATGGTCATTGTTTGTGCTTTGAACGCATTTTCAATCCAAACCTTAAGGTTGGAATTGACCAGATCTGAAAGGAAGCTGGGGACATAGCAGGTTTTTCTGCCATTTCTAATTTCGCAAGGTGTGAAATGCAGAGCCGATTTTATTTCAGCTTCTGCATCACTCAGCATACTCTCTCTGTCAGTATACATATAATGACAGAAGCCTCCGTCGGTTAAAAGCAGTGGCACTCTCGGCCTTTCAAACATTTCTTTTTGTGGCCTGTTCAGTTCCTCTATTGAACCATCTTTATTCATGCAGTGCAGAACAAACTGGCAGGATGGGAATCTCCTCTCTACTATCTTAAAGAACTCAGCCAACTGGTTAACAGTAACACTTGCAGTCTTTTCAGTTAAAAGGCTCAGATTCTTTTTAAGGTCCTTGACTGAACCTTTTGCCAGAACACCTGTGTCCTCTGTCATCTGAAGGATGGTGAACTCATCAATATCTTTGCTCTTTGTCATGTTTTTAAGCACAACATGAGGGAAGGGCGATTTGGGCCCCACAATTGTCCCTGTGCCAATCTTACTGTACTGATTAGCAGTGGCCCATATTAAGGCCAAGAGTGGATTGAGATATTGCAAAGCAGGCATTTCGCTACTTATATAGACCATATGATGGCCCTTATCTAACATCAAGGAGTCCACTTCATCCACAATTGCACACTCAGATGTTCTTTTCCCAAATACATCCACCCTTTCAAAGCGCTGGCAAAGCCAGTCTTCAGCAAATTTGTCAGCAGTACCATAAACAACCTGACACTCATAGACCTTTTTTAACTGGTCTTTGTCTTGTTTGTTGGTGTTGCAGTCTACACTGACATTCAAAGCCTGGTAAAATTGTTGCCAGCCTTTCAAATCTCTCTCTGCAAGAACCGGTGAACTAGTCAAGATATCGACACTTTCTCCTCTCAGAGCTCGATAAGCTGCAAACATTGCCACAATACATGACTTCCCCTCTCCAGTGCCAACCTGAATTAATCGTCCTGTTTTAGAAAGAGCCATAATACACCAGCTCACCATCTGTGTCAGGTTCGGTCGGTAGTGAGTCTTTTCCACTGCCTGACAGAGCTTCAGCAAGTCTTTTTTCATGCCACTCCACTGCGATCCATCATTGTGTGACCTAAGATCTGCATCAACTGATGACATAATGTTTCTCACTTCTTCTAACAGCTGCTCATCAACTTGGTTTAACTTTTGCTGTCGGATTTCATCAAGGATTTCATCCAGTTTCTTTTCTACGTCGTCAGCTAAACATTTCTTGAGGTCTTCGTCTGTTACAGTCTCATCTCGCACCAGGTCCATGAGTGTCTTTCCTTTCCGAGATTTCAAGCTGGGAGTGATGATGAAATGAATCTCTATACAGTGCAACATTTCCAACAGCCATGACAGGAGATGGAATCTGTCTTTTGTTGTTGACTCAAATCGCTGCAGAAGAGCAACAAACAATTCCTGAACATCAACTGGGTTCCATTTGATGTTTGTAACCAGTCCTTTCAGCTTGTTGAGAAGTTGCTCTTCATTGTTTTTGCGAGACAACAAACTGTGAGCAATGAATAAAGTTCTGAGTGCATTATCCAGTTCTTCATCACTGGTGTCAGAGTCATCCATTTTGTGGAACAACGGTCAAATCTGGTCAAAACAGAAATGGAATCAAAACTTGAGTTTGAAATTGTGTCTTTAAAACAGTGCACAATTTATACATTTGGTTGATAAATTGAATTCACTAATGAATGTGTTGTTCACACATTGTCTGCAGCACACATTAAAATGAATAATGTTATAATTAACAGGTCTCATTCGCAATTCAAATTATTGGCACTTCTTTACCAATTCTAAAGCTGTCAGTGTTGTAAAAAGTATCCAAAAGTCATGCTCAAGTAAACGTAACTATTACTTGAAAACAGGCACGTGCACACATAAGGCCCAAGGGGTGCTTGAGTCCCTGCCCTTTTTGCCTCGTATAATAAAGTGCCCTTTTTGTGTGTTTTTTAATGAATAAATACATTCCCTACGGAGCCCTAGACATGACATGGTCAAAAAAAAAAATTAATTGTGGCCTCAATATAGCTATAACGTGTGCACGAAATACTAGTTCTTGGCCACGAAATACTAAATTGTACCCACAATTTAGTATTTCATGGCCACGAAGTAGTATTTTGTGGCTATATTGTGGCCACAATGTATTTATTTATTTTTTTTGACCATGTCATGTCTGGATGTCCGTACATTCCTGTTGTGCATAGGGATGTGAAATAAACGACGGTGTAAAAACGCCACCGTAGGCTACTGTTATCTAACGTAGCCTACATTTCGTACCTAATGTGGTGTTGCGTGAGTGTGTTGACCCTATAAAGCAACTTCTCTGTCCGCTGCAGCTCCGTCCTGTCTGAGAGAGAAAGAGAGAGAGAGAGAGAGAGAGAAGCGGCTGCCTCATCAGAACTCACAGTTGCCAAGTCCGACTTTGGGCTTGTTTTTCTGTAGAGTCGCTTATAAATATTGGTAGTCGCGGGTTTTTGGGCTTGTTGTTAAAGTGTTCCTCTTCCTATTGTATTGCATGTCATATTGATTTGAAATCCTGGAGCTAAAACAAAAAAAGGGTCATAACATATAAAAACAGCAAGAAATACGATGATATTTCTGGATTCAGGTTGATAATTGTGTGTGTGCAAAGTGTAATAATCTCTCTTTTTTTTTTTTTTTTTCTTTTTTTTTTACCACGAACGGAGAAGTCGCTTGTTTTGGGCTTGTTTTCATAGGCCAGCTTGCTTGTTTCTCTCAAGATATCTGGCAACACTGTCAGAACTCCACCACACATGTAGATGAGACGTGACAGTGGAGCGACTTAAACCTATGTGAGTTATAAACCCATTAACATAACTTCCTTGTGGGGGCTAACAAGTCGCCTTCCACTTATTCAACGTGCTTTGAGTCATATTTCAGAAAAGCATTTGTGCTTGTTAAGCTAACTGCTTGATAATGATAGATGAGAATAATATGACAGCTGTCTGTGTCGATTGTTTATCTTGCCTCCGATCTTATATTAAACTAATTACAGATATTGAGTTCACTGCTACTTTGCTGTTGTAAACATTGTTGTTCCTACTAACAGTCACAGTGGTTATTTCTTGGTTTTGTCACATCTTTAGATGTGTAGCCTGTATTTCTAGTTTGCACTTGCCCTCCAATAAATACCCTAATAATAAACCAGTGTTTGATTGCCTTTTAAGAATTGCAGCTGAATTACATATCTTCCAAACCTCAGTATTATTATAATGTGAATAAAATCATCTTGACAGTACTTTATTGACACAAAAGAAATGGCAATTGCGTATCACTCACAGCTACGCAGGATACACAGCTGAGTAGTTAGCTTTCTATCAGTACTTTTTTAAAATTAATTTTACATTAACTAATCTACATATTTTGTCATTAAGGCCTGAAAAGATGGGCTCATACTGCCCTTTTCTGAATATGAGCCCCTGCCCCTCTTTAATCATGTGCATGTTCCTGCTTGAAAATGACAGTTACTCATACAAAAAGTACTTCAGTAAAAGTCTTAGAGTATCTGATGTTAATTATAATTATATATCAAAAGTATTATATTTGGATAAAAGTAAATGTCACATATTTCAACATGTATCTATGTTATACAATGAGTCGATCAATTATCATATCTGGTATTCTGCGTTTTTCTGATTATTGGAATCAGTGTTTTTTGTCTGATTGTCGATTAAATCAGTTACGTTAAACATGCACTCATTTGGCTCTGCTGTAGAGTGTAATCTTAAAAATAACCAGTAACTAATGTTATTAAAACAATGTAGCGGAATAAAAGTACAATATTTGTCTCCAGAATAAAGTGGAATGGAAATATAAAGTAGCAAAATGGAAAAACTTAGCAGAGTACAGTACTTGAGTAAATGTACTTAATAACATTCCATTACTAAAAGTGTAACTACTCCAAGAAGCAAATATTCGTGATACCCAACACAGGTATCATAACTATTCATTGCATTATGTAGTTTACAGAACTGACTCTATTCACTTTTTTAATACATTGTTGTAACAGTTGTGTACTTACCTGTTAACAGGGTGAGAAATGATGTGAGTCTGCGATGATCTGCAGGTGAGTGTCTTTTTATCTTGCTGATATGTTTGTTTTACTTTCTTTTGCGCCAGCCCTGCCCTGCCACGGCACTCAGGGAATTTCCTGCCATCCTTTTTTTTTAGACAGTCTGACTAACTGTAAACCATGTGACTTTTCTGTACTTGCAGATAGTAATCAAATATTCAAGTGAGGAGGAGCAAGTGTTTTCGTAAAGCCATTTTTTACACACCTAGGTCAAAATGCTAATGTCTAGTTTTAATGTAAAACACTGCCCTTTAACGACAGGGGTACCCAAACTTTTTCTTCTAGAGGGCCAACATTTAATGGTGAACTGCAATGCCAGCAGCAAACATTGTGTGTATTGTATTGTTAAGATGCAAAATGGTACTAGATGGAAGTCGAGAGGCAAGTGAGGAAAACAAAATCCAGTGATCCATTTTCATAGTCCAAATTGTTTTCTATCCTGCTGTTTAGGTCAAAAAGTGTTCCTTTTTTTGTTCACTTCCCTCTCAGATGTTCTGTAGTCAGTTTATGAAGATCTCTAAGCCCACTGTTCTCAGATCATGAAAAAAACAACCCATAATTAGATTTTTTTTCTCTTTTTTTTGTTTTTGTTTTACTTCACATAAAGAAATTACAGCAATACGATACCTTTGTTGGAAAAATTAAATCTTATACTGGGCCTTCTTTAGCTCGTAGGGCCCTACTTGATGTATGACCAAGCCAAATAATCAAACCTTATTACAGTGTTTTGTAACAGCCACCATGAGCTTTCCACACAGACTGCTGGAATTTATCCAACACTGACACAACACATGAAAGTGGGCCATGGCAGGGTTAATAAGTCACCAGTTCATTACAGGGCTGATCTATAGGGACAAGCAATTATACGCACATTCACACCTACGGACAATTTAGAATGGCCAATTAACCCCCAATTTCCACTGGATACGTCTCCGCTGCGTTGCGTCTCCGCCACGCCAGCGGAGCAAATACGTTTCACTTTAGTCAATGTGTCAATCTCCACCAGGTCCGCTGCGCTGCGTATCCGCTCCGTCCCAGCTCCGGCAGTCCGGAGCTCTCCGGAACAGATACGCAGGACTTCTATATCTGGCGGATGCCGGAGTGCGACGCAGCAATTCAGCTGAATTTAGCACCGAGCAGACAGGAAGTCAAGCGCCAAAATACCTTTCAAAATAAAACACTCGGTGTTGACACCAGTACATAAATCTCAAAAAAAGAGACAAACACAAGCTTTTCTGCTAATCCCTCGGTCGGGAACACTTCGTGTTCTTGATTTTAATAACACAGACCTATAACTGCGGTCGTGAGTGATCATGTGATTATCGCGGGAACTCCTCTGCCTCGTGAGCCAGCTGTCTACCGTACTGCGCCGCAGCGGACTCAAACCGCAACCGGTGGAGATTGCCGGACGGCGGACGGCGGAGCAAAACCGGATCGGAGCTGCAACGCAGCGGACACGTATCCAGTGGAAATTGGGGGTAAGTTTCGCCTGTCTTTGGATTGTGGGAGGAACCCGGGTACCCGGAGAAAACCCACACAGACAGAGAGAACGTATAAACTCTGCACCCTGAGCCAGCCAGGTCTCACACCTGCGACCCTCTTGCTTATATGAATATCAATACTAAATAATTAAAGGACATAAAGACAAATACTTAGAAAATAGATACATTTAGTCATTATGCCCTTTTCAAGTAAAACATTCATAATGAAGTTTATTACCCGAAAACACTAAGCTCAAGTTGACTGAAACTCCTAACTGACTAACACTTCTTACGCCTTTCTATTCTATCGAATAGCCCAAAGGCTGTATCAGCCCTTAGGTTTGTATATAATTATTCTGTTTTGATATAGTTAAATCAGCCAATAAACAAATCTTCACAGTTCATGTATCTTCATTGGTAGGTCATCTACTACCCTTAAGTTGTTGAAGTTATATCTGTCTTTGTTGGGCAGGGCCTGCACTCACGAAAGCCATAAATAGATCTTGTGCAAAGTTTGTTTATCAGAAAATCATACCATGTCAAGGTAACATCTTTGTTTGTCTGCAGACTGAATTCCCCTCTTTATCAATGTTTCCATGAGCCGTCTTTCACTTTCTTGACAATCGCATGATTTCTCGGAAACCCATCATGTTAAAGTTGACCAGTGGGGACGTGTGACGCCTACTGTAGACATATTATGACAACACACCATCATAACATTTGATATTTACATGTAAATATCAAATGTTTTTGTGAGAATCATTTCCTGCAGATTTTGCAGATCCAAATTCACATGTGGAATAATTGTAAATGAATACTGGTGGAGTTTTGTTGCCACACAAGCTTGTAAATGACATGAATATCACTGACGTTCCTCTGTATTATTTCAATGTAAGGTTACCTTTCTTCCCTTAGAATAAGAATTTCTAAAATATCAGGTATAACTTTTACAACATTCTCTAAATCAGATAAAAGTGCCTTAGGTTAAATGTACCTGGTGTTTTTAATAAGTATCATTATTCCTCCAATATTGCAAATAACAATAGTTTAACAATTCAGACTAAATTATTGATTTGAGCTCTGAGTTACATGGTTGGTACTGTACCAATTTTGATAACATATTAAAGCCGGTCAATGTAAGAATAATATATTTTTTAAAAAGTAACTACCAGACCTGCTGTCAAAACCTGGAAAACATTTACAGACAGTTTGCAAGTTACTTTTTCTACTGCTGCTCCTCGGGGTAGGCTGAATGTCATCCAGAAGATCTATATATGTGCCAATAGGGGTGAAACTAACTTCACTCACTGTGTACAACAATATGATTTATTATTCAGGACTTAACATTTGCCTACATCCTGAGCAGTTTATGTTATATATTTGTAACTGGTTGGTTTTTAAAAAGCTGCACATCAGGTGTTTTTAAGCTGCCCGAGGCCACTCATCAGGGTGTGACAGATAAACTTGACGTCAGAGAACTTTTGTACTTTGTTCTTCCAGCGACATTTGTTTTCAACACCATTGTACTACCCGTCCGACAAAACCACTTTTTTATTGTAGCTGCATTGTAATATGTGATTTCACCCAATAAGAAATCCTCAAAGAACTAGTCTTAATTGATCTGATTCATTTAGTCCTGTCAATCACACTGATACAATCTGCAATTCAAATAGTTTAAAAGTCTTTTAGGAAAACATCATTCCAAAGACCGAATGGAAATGTCTGATTGTTGCATGTGGTTAGAGTCCAGTATGTTTTTAGCTGGAACTGATTAAGGAATGCAATTTTAGTGCTTCTGTCTGACTGAAGTAGGCGGCTTTCAACAATCAAAACACTGCAGAGTTTCATCATCTGTCCACACAGAGCTTCAGCGCGTCAACAAACCCGGCTGGACCACACCACCCAGGTGAGCTGGGTGAGGACAACCGGTCGGTTCACATTGAGATGAGCACAGGCTCTCAGTGGAAAGGTAACAACTTTCATCAGTGTCATGCTTACTCTGTCAGAAAGAGGAGGGAAGTGATGGGAAGTAGCCTTCAAAATAATAGTGGAAAACTGAGGTTGTAGTTTTAAAGGATAAGTTCAAAGAAAAATGAAAATCTAGTCAGCATCTTCTCATCTTCATGTTGATGGAAAGTCGGATGAAGGTTCGTAGTTCACAAAATATTTCTGGAGCTTTACAGTAAAACAGTGTTATCCTAAATACTGAAGTAGACAGGGACTTGATTTGAAACCGAATAAATCAGCTGTAAAAATTAGATTAAAAAGGCTTCATACATTTTGTCCAAATTAATTCAAGTTTCTAGAAGCCCCGTGGTTCCAGAATTGATTTGAAAAGAAGCTATTTACACTCTTGATGCACGGTCGCACTGGTGCATCCACTTTAGAGGTGTGGGTGCCAATACTATTAGCTTAGAAGCTAATAAGCTAAATTCAGAAACACTTAAAATCTTCACTGTAGCTGTTAAGCACAAGCGTGAGCGTGCTTGCTGTCTGAAGTGGGTGCACAAACTCCAACTGTAATAATTTATATAGACAATGTATATGTATATCTTATAAAAATGAATTGCATGTACTTTGAACAACCTACAAAGTGTCATTAATTAAGTTTCTAATGCAGGCAAAAGTCCACATTCCACCACACAGTGACAGTAATGAAGTGATTTGTAACAGTCCTGCTCACCTTTCACTGCTGTGTTCCTGCTGTGAATATATTCCCATTAATCAAATGTTTGTCAATCTTTTCCTTCTACCTTCTTTGGCATCTAAATCCTTACACATTTTTTAACATATAAACTCCATTCAAGTACCACAATTTTAAGTTCAATTAGCAGATGATTGCTATTATTTCTCTTATTGATGTCTGTCATACTTTGCCAAATATTCAACAATATTTTCCCCATTCAAAATAATTGGTGGAATGTTCAAAAATCCCCAATTTTCACCCTTTTTTAAGCATTTTCAAGTTCTTAAGTTCTCCTCGAAAGGATGTTAAAACAGTATTATTTTACAATACATTTTTTTTACATATGTAAAATGTGGTGTAGTGCGTATCATGTTTTTAAACTTTTTGAAAAAAAAACCCACCAGATTTCTGTAGTGATGACTTGATTTTTACTATACAGCATTCTTTAAAACATTTTTTTTTCTTTTACAAAACAACATATTTTATAGTAAAATGTTGTAAAAACACTGTAAAAACACTTTCAATTAATAAACATCTTGTCAATTATTTTCATGGTTACTCCAAAAGCACAACAGATCCATGACACCATTAGTTTATCACCACACAACATTACTTTGTTATTGTCATTTTAATACATAAAACAAGATTTCAACATGTAAAGATCAAAAACAATCATAACTATGATAGAGAGAAAAAATGACAACTGTAAGATACGGCAGCAAGCCTTTAAAGTCACATAATAAACAACAAATAAAAAGTACTTACAAAAATGGAAATAGAAAAAAATATATCATTAACATTAAGACTTATTTGCCAAAACTGAAATGCTGGTAGTCTAGCACAAGGTGGAGACAGGAGATCCCACAAGAACTGGGAGGGGCCGGCCTTTAAACTGCTGGCTTGGACTGTGGAACCAATCAGCTCCCTGGGACAACCTACAATCACAGTCCTCATTCACTCAACAAGCAAAAAGACCTGCGGCCAATCACACTCACAGGTAACACAACAGTGATCTTCTTCAGAATCACAGAATCCACACGACCTATATCACTGTGCAACTCCCACTAACAAAAACCATGAGGTGAGAACAACAATAACATGGAACGAAGCATAATTACTGCATTAACACACAACAACACAGTAACATTGGAGTGCTACAACAGAAACAGTCACCATTAGTAAACTACAGAGCTGCTACTGTATACTAACAGCAGCACACAAAGTCCCAGCAAAAGTGAACTGCCACCACCACAGCAAAAAACGTTGCTTGTGGTGTCTTTGCTGTAAAGGATGTAGGAAACAAGAAACACAAAGTAGCTTGTCACACTGGGAAGCCCACCACTCAAAGATCCACTGATCTGTGGAGTGACTCCAGCCCAAACACAAAAGTTTAACTTTAATTAAAGTAACTGTCATTAAATAAAGCAGAAACATACACACATGACCAAACCAAAAGTGGACTGCAACAACAAACACACAAGGATGTCACTCTGTAGTCACCAATACACACAAATATAACCAGCTTCCCCAAAACCTGTGACCACAAGTGACCAAACAAAAGTAGAGTGCAGTTACCACAACCCAAGGTCACAAAACACAAGTTACTGTACACAAAAAGTATTAATTATAGTCACAACTCACAAAGTGACCAGCACAGAAGCAGTCATCTCACAAAAAAACAAGTTGCTGTGTAAAGTATAAAACTAAGGGAAACAAGCTGCTGAGTCACCCCTACCCCCTACTGCCTACTCAGACAGCTAACTGACATAACTAGTCTTCAGTGGCTTGCCGAGCTCGAGGCAGCTTTAAAAGCTGAACTCAGTGTACCGACGAAGACCAGTAAAGTAGTCAACCGCAATACACTGAAGCGTGCCCCCACTCAGGATTACCACCAAAAATAAGAAAGGCAAAATAATGAAGTGGCAAGCTGTAGAACTTACCCGGCAGCTATCTAGTCAGGGTGCTCAAAATCAAAACACACTTTAACAGGCAGCAAGAATGACAAATGATCTGAAAAAGAGATGACCACCAAGCACAAACAAAAGGCTACTAGATACACAAAACCTCACACATTTACCTCACCTCATGGACCTTGATAACTCCCTGATTATTAGTTTGACCAACCATTCATTAATTTTATACACGGCATAAAATATACTCAAGGCACGGTGTATCTTTGAGAAAAGTCTAGAGAAAAAGGACAGTACGTTTAAGGTATAGACATGAGTCAGCCCCAGAGATTTCAGACAGGACAGTTCATTGTAATTGTCAAAGGACTGATCACTGATGAGTTGCTGCATCTTCACAGGGTCTCTGGAGAAGATTTGATATGATGAAAGTAAAGAACTTCCTATCATGGAAAAAAAACGTACTGCTGAAATGAGGAAGTAAATTGGCTTCTTCTTAAGTTCAACATCCCCACCAGTGTCCCTTGCCCTTTCAAGCTCCCTAATGGCCTCATTAATGTTTCCCTTAAAACACAGCAACACTTGTAGTCTAACTTCAATGTGATTTTTAAATCTGGTGTCAGAATCACTGTGGAGGACTTTGGTTTGTTGTTTGGAATATCTACAAATCACCTCAATCTGGTCACAGTAGAGCTCAACTGACTTGAATGCATTTTGTAAGTCCTCCAGAGCTTGTTTAATGCAGTTTGGTTGCTGATGCCTATCTTGTTGGGTTAAAGATGCAAACGCACGGTTGTAATATGCAATTGCGGCCCAACACTGGTCCTCCTGTATGGCTTTAGTGTACATCTTGATACTCTCATCAAGATGTCCCTTTTTGCACAGCTCATTGCCAAATGCAGTGTAGTGGTGCAGGTTTGATGAGGATGATTCTCTCTGTATTAGCTTTTCTCTGGCTGTCTTCAGGTCTGTAGTTAGTTTGGTTGTTAAGTCCTCAGTAGACTCTTTCTCATTGAAGCTTGTGAGTAGCCACATACCCCAGAACTCGTTCAGTGCAGACACTTCTGATTCTGATGGTTTGTTGTTACTGCTTTTGTACACCTCATCTAGTACGTTCAGATACTGACTGAATAGCTCTTCCTTCTTCTTTATCTTTGGGATGTCATACTTCAAGTAGCTGGCTAATGTGTTGGCTGCTAAGTCATCTCTGGTCTTCTTGACTGTTCTTATTATCGAATTGGTGTTTTTAGGCAAAATATGTGACAGTGATGAGGACATTTCTTCACTTTGTACTTTGCTGGGGCTTCTTTGATACAACCTGAACTGCATCATAAAAAGATCTTGGTGAAGTGGGGTGACATCTGTTATATCTTCCAGTAAAGACAGCAGTTTTTTCTTTCAAAACAAGCAGTTGGAGTTGTTGTTGCAGATGGCTGGAGCAGATGATGAGCTGAGCAGAACCTGGAGATCCTTGTCTAGCAGCGCGACCAAATGTCTGCGCCTCTACACGAGCATTCTTTGGCATGAAGGTCTGAACAACAAACAAACCTCCAGCCTCCTTCACGTGGTCAGATATCTGTCTGTCCCTCGACCGGCGAGGTTTGTTGCTATAATGACCTGTCAAGCTTCTTTGCAAAAATTGCAGCATTGTCCATGTTGTTGCTTATGTAAAGCCTTTTGTTCTGGACTTTATCTCCGAGAGCATTGTGAATAACCTTTGCTCGATTGATGGTCTCACAGATGAACAGCACATCTCTTTGAGTGTGGTTGGTAACAATATGGCAGATTTTTTCAATCCATTGTTTCTCATCATCAGCAATCACTCCTTCAACCTCAAACAGCTTTCTGCATTTGAATGAAGGTATCTGACAGACCTTGATACCTTCAGAGGCATGACTGCAGATCATAAACAGAGTAGAACAGGTCAGTAGCAGTACATGTTATTTAGCATGGATAAATACTACAGAGGGAACACAACAGACATTTCTCTGTGTAGCGTTAAGTTTCACTTTCACTTTGGTTCCATCTTGTACCCCAGTTAAAAATACAGTAACATCTCTGTCATCCTGTTTGGGCATCCATCTTTGTCTTTTTAGGAGCAGAATTCTAGTCCAACCACCCCCATTGATGAATTAAGACCCTGCCCTTTATTCACATCTGCAGCTGCTCTCATCAAAAAGGCCCCTTTAGTGGACATCTGTGTCTATACATTACATCAGCTGACATCTTTGACCATCATCCCATCATCTATACTGGGAACCTTTGCACATCCAATGATGAAGAGGGTTGCCCAAAATTATACATCTTTGTGAGTCTAAAACACATACACTTGGGGTGCTGTTTAGCTCAGTTGGTAGGGCAGGCATTCCATGTGCTGAGGCTCTGCAGTGGACCTGGGTTCAACTCCCGGCCTGGATCCCTTTGCTGTGTGTCACTCCCCCACTCTGTCCCTGTTTACTTGTTATAGTATTTCCTTATAATTGTTGTGTTCTATATCTATGTTCTTGACTGTTGCAGTAATTAGTCTTTATTTTGTATGCAGTAAAACACCAAGGCAAATTACTTCCCCTAAAAAGAGGAGTGGCATTTTAGTGTCCAGTAGTGCACTGATATGTTTGTACATTTTGTAATGTAAAAGGATTTTTGTGTTGGAAATAACTGAAATGAAACATTCCAACCTGCTGGAAAGGCTTTTGTATCACCAGTTGAATGAGCTTTTCTCAGAATTGACTATCTTTAAAGCTACTTTATAATCCAAATTTTTATTTAGCAAATATTGTGTAACAAAAGAATGCAACTGAACAATGGTGAATATATGGGTAAATAAATATATACAGAGTAACAATGAAATCAATTTTTACCAACTTGCAATAATGCATTTTCATAGAAACAAATTAAGGTAAATGGCAAAAAGAGTTTGAAATAAACAAGTAAAGGGGAAATACAGCCCCCTATTCGTTTGAAGCAGGTGGCTGGAAATTACAACTAGCTTCTTTAAAGGATCAATTCACCCACTAAAGAAAATTGTGTCATTATCTACTCACCCTCACCAAGTTTTGTAGTTTATAGCATTGCAGCATTACAGCATTCTTCTAAACAACTGAAGATGCTCAGAAACATAAAAAAGGTGTTTCCATACGTGTAACTTGCTAAAATGTTAACTATTGTTGCAGTCAAACAGGCAAATGCAAATCTTGATGATTCAATAATCTGTGCTAAATGTTTTAGGCAGTTGTGTTGCTGTCCAGTGTAGAATGTAAACATTTGGCTCCTCTCAGACATAAACAATCGGGAATAGCAACGTCTACCAAATAAGGGAAATGGGTGGATCCTAGAGTATAAATTGCCAAAAAAAGGACAAAGGAGTGATGGAGAGTTTGGAACAAGGCTGTGTGATAGTAAATACTTGTCCACTCTTTTGTTTGTCTCTTGGTTTTTACTTCGATCATATTTTTCTTTCCCATCCATGTTTTGGAATTTTATTGAACTTTTTTAGCTTTGGTGCAGATAAGGGAGAATAATATATTCAACAATAATAAAAAAAAAAGGTTAAGGGTAAAGATTGTACAATCAAAGTTACATGTGTGGCTAATGTCTCTGTGTAAAACAATGGACATCCTAAAAATAAGCAAACCTAAATATCAATAAAAGCTTAAGAGAAATGCCCTGCCTCCTGTGTTGTATTTTCAAGGGAATTTAATGTGTAATGTGTGAGTTTAATTGTGTATGTTATATTTTGCCTTTGCTTTATTTCTGTTGATTTGCTCACATTTTTGGCAATAGATACATCCACATTCTTACAAGGAAAGACAGATTCTTGTCAGAATTGCAATACAGCCTCCAGCCTCTGGTGGCAGCACTGAGCAGCCATAGCCGAAGAGCAAGAAAGGTTAAGAAATTGTGTATTGTTGTTATTCATATTATACCACCATACAGACACTTTGAGGACATGCTTCCTGAATAAGTTGGGTTCACTTGGTTAGCAAACCTTGATGGTGTTAGCTTGTAGTTAACCTTGATGAAAGTTCATCAAATGCTACTGTTAAACCCACAAACTTTAATTTTGCCCCAAAGTATCCTCTGTAAATGTATCAACTAAGGTATTCAAACATTTAAAAAGTGGAGGTGCCATTTAGCCCAGTCGGTAGAGTGCGCGTCCCATGTGCTGAGGCTCTGTAGCGGACCTGCGTTCGACTCCCGGCCTGGGTCCCTTTGCTGCGTGTCACTCCCCCTCTCTCTCCCCCTGTTTCCTGTCATATCTTCAGCTGTACTATCAATAAAGCCATAGAAAAAAAAGGTTTAAAGTTTTTGTTTGACCTTGACTAACAACTCTAACCCTACATTTACATATACCAAACACCCTAGCTGTAACAAGCTACTTACGTACCTAAAATTAACAGTGACAAATTATGTGTTTTAATGCGTAATGCATCTTACAAATGGATATAAAACTGTGATCCCACATGACTCCACTCTCCAATGCAGGCAAACATTAGTGACACCTTACACCACACAGTGGCAGTAATGAGCTGATAAAAAATATGGATAAAGTAAAGTGGTGTTATTGAAATAAACAGTCAATAACCATCAGATTTCAGGTAATTTGTATAACTTTACAGAGACATAATTGTTGCGTGAATAAAAACATAATTATGTCAGTATTCCTTCAAGTTGAATATATAAGGTTACACAGGGTTTGCAGTAAAAACATATGTAGTTTTATATCAAAATATCAAAATATGAATGTTCAGTGAATAAGAAGTTAATTACTTGAATAGACCTCAAAGTATTATGTAACAATAAATGTTTTAGTGTAACACAGGTTTGCAATATGCATGTAATTTTAAAGTTCTCCAAAAATGTAAATGTTCCATGAATAAAAACCTGATACGTCAATGATACTTCAAGTTCAATTAACATTAACTTTGTAAATATGAAATGTTACACAGTGTTAACAACAAAAATATATGTCATTTTAGAGTCCTCAAAAAATAAATGAATGCTCAGTGAATGAAAACTTAATTACATCAATGACGCTTATAGGGTAAAGTAACAAAAAACGTTCTGTGTTTCTTAGTTGATGAACTGTTTAGCTCAAGTGCTGAATGAAAGCCGTTTAATTACGAGCTCTAGTTATGATCTTTGAGAGAAAGCCACCTAGAGAGAACAGTGTATCTAAAGCATAGACATGAGTCAGGCCCAGAGTTTTAAGACACGTCAGCTCATGGTGAATGTCACAGGAGGGGTGACTGTTTAACTGGTAGATCTTCAGAGGGTCTCTGGAGCGGATGAGAGCCAGTGATTTGGTTGAAAGAACCTTAAAGGGCAAAAAACGCACTGGTGGTACCATGAAGTGGACTAGACTCTTTTCCACTTTAACAAAACCCCCTAACTCTCTGGCCCTGTCTACCTTTTTTATGGCTTCATTGATGTTTGCCTTGAAAAACAGCAACACTTCATGTCTGGTGTTCATGTGACAGTCAAGTCTGGTGATGGAATGGCTGCAACGGTCCTCAGTTGGTTGTGTGGAGTATCTATACGTAACCACAATCTGGTCACAGTAGAGTTCAACTGACTTGAGTGCATTTTGTAAGTCTGCCAGGGCTTGACTGATGCAGTTTGGTTGCTGATGCCTGTCTTGTTCAGTTAAAGATGTAAAAGCGCGGTTGTAATATGCAATTGCGGCCCAACAGTGGTCCTCCTGTATGGCTTTAGTGTACATCTTGATACTCTCAGAAAGATGTCCCTTTTTGCACAGCTCTTTGCCTAATGCAGTGTAGTGGTGCAGAATTGATGAGGGTGATTCTCTCTGTTCGAGTTTTTCTCTCGCCGTTTTCAGGTCTATTGTTAGTTTGTTTTTTAAGTCTATGATAGACTCTTTCTCGCTGAAGTATGTGAGTAGCCACATACCCCAGAACTCATTCAGTGCAGCCAAATCTAAATGTGATGGGTTGTTCTCACTGCTTTTGTACAACTCATCTTGTATACTCAGGTACCCCTCAAAGAGCTTTTCCCTCTTCTTTATGTTTGGGACGTCACACTGAAAAAAGCTATCGAGCCTTTGAGCAGCAAAGAGATCTCTGGCTTTCTTGGCTGTCTCTACTGCTGAATCGGAGGTTTTTGTCAGAATGTGCGACAGTGTCAACAGCAAAGACTGTGATATGTCATCTCTGTGACATTTGTGGTAATCTCTAAATTGCTCCACAAATTGATTTTGATAAACTTGCATGACATTAGTCATGGTTTCAAATAAAGATTGGAGTTTTCCCAATTTGAGTGGTTCTGGCAGATGCCTGGAGCAGACAATGAGCTGAGCAGAACCTGGAGATCCTTCTCTAGCAGTGCGACCAAATGCCTGTTCCTCTACACGAGCATTCTCAGACAGGAAGGTCAGCACAACGAACAAGCCTCCAGCCTCCTTCACCTTCTCAGAAACATGAAGGTCTGTCCCTCGACCAGCAAGGTTTGTTGCTACGATGATCTCTCCAGGCTGAAGCTCTTTAAAAACTTCAGAATTGTCCATGTTGTTGCTTATGTAAAGCTTTGTGTTCATGAATCTATCTCTTAGAGCACGGTTGACAATCTCTGCTCGGTTGATGGTCTCACATATGATTAACACAGCTCTTTGAGCCCTGTATGGAGTGCTGCTGGTGTTTGCAGTGACAACATGGCAGATTTTCTCCTTCCATTCCTTTTCACTATCTACGATCACCCCTTCAACCTCAAACAGCTTTCTGCGCTTGAATAAAGGTATCCGGCAGACCGTAATATCTCTGTAGATTTTCTGCAAGGTTTCAGTTTCTGCTTGTTGGCCAAGAGTCCCGGATAGTCCGAAGATTTGATTTCCATACTTTAGAAACAAGCCAACATTGGACATGTAGTTTGTGATGGCTGTCATGTCACTCAGCTTGCACTGATGTTTCATTTCAAGAAACTGATGCAGCCCACCTGTCAATATCCTGAAGTTTTCAACAACACCTGTGGAGCTGTAGTCAACAGGCACTATCCCATGTTTCTCAGTGATATATTCATCGCCCATGGTCATTGTTTGTGCTTTGAACGCATTTTCAATCCAAACCTTTAGATTTGAATTGACCAGATCTGAAAGGAAGCCAGGGACATAGCAGGTTTTTCTGTCATTTCTAATTTCGCAAGGTGTAAAATGCAGAGCACGTTTTATTTCAGCTTCTGCACCAGTCAGCATACTCTCTCTGTCATCAGCCATCTGAAGGATGGTGAACTCATCAAAATCATTGCCTCGTGTTATGTTTTTAAGCACAACATGAGGGAAGGGGGATTTTGGCCCCACAGTTGTCTCTCTGTCAATCTTACTGTACTGATTAGCAGTGGCCCATATGAATGCCAAGAGTGGATTGAGATGTTGCAAAGCAGGCATTTCGCTACCTATATAGACCACATGATGGCCCTTATCTAGCATCAAGGAATCCACTTCATCCAAAATTGCACACTGGAATGTTCTTTTCCCAAATACATCCACCCTTTCAAAGAGCTGGCAAAGCCAGTCTCCAGCAAATTTGTCAGCAGTACCATAAACAACCTGACACTCATAGACCTTTTTTAACTGGTCTTTGTCTTGTTTGTTGGTGTTGCAGTCTACACTGACATTCAAAGCCTGGTAAAATGGTTGCCAGTCTTTCAAATCTCTTTCTGCAAGAACCGATGAACTAGTCAAGATATCGACACTTTCTCCTCTCAGAGCTCGATAAGCTGCAAACATTGCCACAATACACGACTTCCCCTCTCCAGTGCCAACCTGAATTAACCGTCCTGTTTTAGAAAGAGCCATAATACACCAGCTCACCATCTGTGTCAGTCGTGGTGTGATTTCCTTGTTTTCTTTTACTGCCTGACAGAGCCTCAGCAAGTCTTTTTTCAAGTCACTCTGCTCTGATCCATCATTGTGTGACCTACGATCTTCATCAACTGATGACATAATGTCTCTCACGTTCTCTAAAAGCTGCTCATCAACCTGGTTTAACTTTTGCTGTCGGATTTCATCAAGGATTTCATCCAGTTCTTTTTCTGCATCATCAGCTAAACATTTCTTGAGGTCTTCGTCTGTTACTGTCTCATCTCGCACCAGGTCCATGAGTGTCTTTCCTTTCCGAGATTTCCAGCTGGGAGTGATGATGAAATGAATCTCTATACAGTGCAACATTTCCAACAGCCATGACAGGAGATGGAATCTGTCTTTTGTTGTTGACTCAAATCGCTGCAGAAGAGCAACAAACAATTCCTGAACATCAACTGGGTTCCATTTGATGTTTGTAACCAGTCCTTTCAGCTTGTTGAGAAGTTGCTCTTCATTGTTGTTCCCAGTCCACAAACTGTGATCAATGAGTGAAGTTCTGAGTTTGTTATCCAGTTTTTCATCACTGGTGTCAGATTGCTCCATTTTGTGGGAAAACAGTCAAATCTGTTCAAAACAAAACAGAATCCAAAGCAGAGTTTGAAATTGTGTCTTTACAACAGTTTACACATACAGTTAACAAACTGAATACACTAATGAATGTGTTGTTCACACATTGTCTGCAGCACACATTTTGATTAATTGTATTATGTTCTACAGGTCTCATTCACAATCCATAGTCAATCTAAAAGCAAATTTTGATTCTTTATACCTTAAAGTCATCAGGGTTGTAAAAAGTACCCAAAAGTCATATTTACGTATACGTCAAAATCTTACTTTGTTATAAATAAAAAAATTCATTCTACGAAACGTGCGATTTTGTGTCCCTGACACAAAATCTACAAGCTGTATTAACATCAACATATTTAAAAATGTAGTTGTTATGATATGGTAAACAAACAATCTTCATTTTAAAAATGTATACATTGATATATTTTTTATTATTTTAAAGATTTTTGTATTCTATATATTTTAAACAACAGCTTTACTCCTTGGTAACGTTTTTTTTTTTTTTACAACAGGCTTTTAAAGAGGTTAAAACCAAATAATCTGAAAAGAACTTTAATTTATTAATGCCTCAAGTGTTAGTTAACCTATGATGCATGTATTTTATCATTGACCTTTCAGGAATACTGAAAAAAAAATTCATTTTAGTACTACGTTTTATGTCAAATGTGTTATTTTGGATAAACACACCCCCTCAGGGACAATGACCATCCCAGAAGTGACAGGAAGTCAGTGCTCCTCTCTGTTAATGAAGTTTCATTGAGTTGTGTTTAGTTTGACTGAGGTGGACGATCATAGTGTGTCAACCTGTGTTACCATAATATCATGTATAAGAAAGTTAAACATTTTAAATCAAAATGTACATATAAACAAGTATTTTAGCAGGTCTAGAATGACACCATGTGGTGTCATGGTGTGAACCACATGGTTATTAATGGCTGCCAAAAACATATTTCGTCAAACCTGTTACTATTAACCCTATCCCTACCATGTCCCAATATTTATTGTGTCCAAAACCGGAATTATTTATAAAATACATCATTATTAATATAATTATATTATACTTATAATATCATATTATTATTAATACTTCAAATTAGGGCTGTCAAACGATAATTTTTTTTAATCATAGTTAACTCTCGATTAATCGCAAATTAATGGCAATTTTTTTGGCACATTTCTTTCTGTTCTAAATGTACCTTAATGTATTTTGTTCATGTTCTTAATACTTTTAACAACTTAAGAAAGGGTATATTGGTTGCTTTATGAGAATGTTTATTCAACAACAGCCAATCATGCACTTCAAATAAAAGGCTCAAAAAATATCCCCTCAACCGAAATGGGGTCAAAACATAGTGATGTCTGCTTTTGACGAGGGGGGCCCTTAGCAAAAAGTAGTATACTTGAAGTTCATTTTATTAAGTATGCTTGAGTATAAGTATAAGTATAGCAAGTATCCTATGGAACATGTACTTGTAGCATTCAGATGTATACTTTCAAGTATACAACAAGTATACTCATCTATATACTTCTAGTCCACATTTTAGTTTATTAACATGGAAGTTTATAACAGGGGTAATACCTCACAAGCAAATGTGAGAAGTGAAAAACATTTTTATTCTATTAAATTAAATGTAGCACAACTCAATGAGTCAATCTTTCTCTGTACTTACATCAAGATATTGTAAGTATTTGCACTTATACTGTAGCAAGGACTAGCAAAATATTCACCACTTATTAACATACGTACCTTCTGCTTAACAGACGGGAAGTGTCTCCCAGAAAACACCCCTTCACTCATGGTGCCATCATTTTTATCATCTTTGTTAATTTGACACAATTTGACCACAGAACAAGGATGTGAATTAACCCGCAACCATCTTACACATCATCCTATTCACAAACACATTCACGAACCATAATTACACCGACAACAACAGAATACCCAAGAGTCTTTGCGCCACAGTCCACAGTATACTAAAGTACAAGTATAAGCTTTAGTATGAAAGTATAAGTCTAAGTATTAATGTACTTAGTCTTAGACTATTCTTTATACTTTTAAGTATAAGCCAAGTATACTTCACTACACTTTGCTTAAGTATATAAAATGTAGTATATAAAAAGTACACTTCAAGCATACTGACTCAGTTTTAGTATGAAATAAGTATACTTGTTGTACACTTGAATAAACTACTTTTTGCTAAGGGGGGTGCGGGGGTGCGGTGGGCTCTCTGCATCTGCCAAGTGTTTGGCTTGCAAATAATATCTGAGACTCGACGTACTTCAGTGGTAACTCATTTCATGTCGACAGTACATGGTGATAACTTTTGTCCGATCGACCGAACCATCGAGAACCATCTGGCAGTGTTTTGAAAGTGAATTTGCCGTTCTTAAGTCCTTTCTCCATTTACTTTCACTTTCGCTTTTCAGTCCACCGTGTTTTTCATGAACGCCAACCCTGCTTCTTCTTCTTCTGATTCCCTTTCTTATTCTTCTGCCACCCTCTGGATAAAGACTACATGTGCCACTGACGGCCGTAAATCAAACAATGCGCGTTTCTTTTCTTTTTTTAATACCGAGCATTAATCGCGCATTAAAACAATTAACGCCGTTAAAAGGATGTTGCGTTATCGCGCGATTAACGCGTTAACTTTGACCGCCCTACTTCAAATACTTATTTGATACAATTTGGTGTTGGTAAAGTGATTGACAAAACACACACGTGTAATTAAATATACAAGATAGCCTCAGATGGCAGCACATTTTTATGATAGGTAAGGGTCTACTTAAACCAAATAAATCCTAAAACACAATAAAAATAATACTGAAAATCTGATTTTCAGAATAGAAAGTGACATGTTTTTATAGAATGACCCAAAAGTTACTCATACAAAAAGTAAAAGTCATAAAGTATCTGATGTTAATTGTATATGATTTTAACTTAAGTATCAAAAGTAATTTTCTTGCATCTGGGATTATATGAACAAGTCAAAGTGAATTACACATCTATTTATATGTATGCATATTCTACTACGGGTCAATCAATTATCAATCTTGCCAACTATTAAATCTGATATTCTCCATTTTGCAGTATATTGGAATTGTCGATTAAATCAGTTAAGTTAAAAATGCACTCATTTGGCTCTGATGCATCATGTACTGTAATTATTACTGTTTTTAACATTACTGTAATTAATTATTTAAATAATATATAGGAGTAAAAGTACAATATTTACCTCCAAAATAAAGTGCAGTGGAAGTACAAAGTGAAAATGAAAATACTATAAATTGGACTAGTACAGTACTTGAGTTAATGTACTTGCTTACATTCCATCACTGAAAGTGTAATTACTCCAAGAAGCAATATTCATGATTATGCATCAAAACATAGGCATCATAACTATCCATTGCATTATGTAGCTTACAGTAACTGATTCACAACCATTCACTCTAATTCAATACATTGTTTTAGCATGTACTTACTTTTTGAACAGGAGGAAAAAAAAGAGAAGCAATGTGAGTCTGAGATGATCTGCAGCAGTGCATTTCTTCACTTTGCTTTCATATATTTGTTTTTGTTTCTTTTGCGCCAGCCCTGCCTTGCCACGTCACTCAGGGAATTTCCTGCCATCCTTTGTTTCTAGACCGTCTGACTTATTGTAAACCATGTGAATTTCTGTACTTGCAGATGGCAATCAAATATTAAGTTGAGGAGGAGCAAGTGTCTGCCAAAATCAAACAAACAAAAATGTTAAACCCTCATGTTAAACCATGACACCTGGGTCAAAATGTTATATCTAGTGAAGTGTGCATGGGTACCCAAACCTTTTCTTTTGGAGAGCCAAAATGTAATGGTAAACCTTGGGCCAACAGCAAACACATATTGTATTGTATTGTTAATAGGCAGAATGGTATTAAATGGAAGCCCTGAGTTACAAGTCAGTAAAGAAATCCAGTGATCCATTTTGTAAGTCTGATCCAAATAATTTTCTATCCCGTTGTTTCATCACAGGGCTGACATATAGGCAGAAACAACCCTTCATGCACACATTCACACCTACAGACAATTTTGGATGACCAAAACTGGGCCATTCTACTATCCTTAACTTGTTGAAACTTTCATTATCTCTTTGCAGGGCGGGACCTGCATGCATGAAAGGCATAAACAGATCTCGTGTGAAGATTGTTTATCATAAGTCATACCGCGTGAGAGTTAACATCCTTGTTTGTCTGTCAATGTTTGCATGATCCATCTTTCACTTTCTTGTATAACCCCCTGACTTCTCGGAAACCCATCATGTTGAGGTTGACCAATAGGGACATGTGACACTTACTGTAAACATAATATGACAACATGCCATCACACCATCATCATGTTTTTGTGAGAAGCATTTCCTGCACATTTTGAAATTATAAATCCAAATGTGAAATGATTTTGAATGGATATTGGTGAAGTCTTGAATCACACGAATCACAACTATGTTCCTCAGTATTATGTTAATGTAAGGTTACCTTTATTCCTTTAGATTAGAGCTACTAAAATATTATGTTTAACTTTTTTTTAACAGTCTTTAAATGAGGTAAATGTACTTCGGCTTATGCATACCAGGTGTCTTGAAGTATCATTTTCCCTCAAATATGGCAAACAGTTCAGACTAAATTATTGATTTGAGCCTTGAATTACATGGTTGGTTACTAGTTTTGATAACATGTTACAGCCGATCAATGTTATATTAATATATTTAAAGTAACTACCAGACCTGCTGATCCAGAAACAGAAGACAATTTACGTTCTCTACAGAGCTTCTGCCATCCGCTGGATGAACACTGTCACAACACTCTCTGTTTACTGAAGGCAAAAACTGGAAAAACATTTACAGACAGTCTGCAAGTTACTTTTTCTACTGCTGCTCCTCCTTCAGTGATTAGCTCATAGGCTGAATATACATATCCAGAAGATTGATATATGTGCCTATAGGGGTGACACTAACTTTAAGCTCCTCACTGTATACAACAATATGATTTGTTATTCAGGACTCAACATTTGCCTGCATCATGAGCAGTTATATAACTGGTTGGTTTTTAAAAAGCTGTACATCAGGTGTTTTTAAACCGCCCCGAGGCCACTCATCTGGTTGTGACATATAAACCTGACGTCGGGATCAAAACTTTTGTACTTTGTTCTTCCAGCAACATTTGTTTTCATCGCCTCATTGTACTGCCCAATTGACAAAACCTAATTTTATTGCATCTACATTGTAGTATGTGGTGAGAGTGTGGTCTGTTTTTTTTCCCAGTATGTTTTTTAGAAGGAACTGATTAGGGAATGCAATTTTAGTCCATCTGTCTGACTGAAGTAGGTGATGTTCAACAATCTTCATCAGCTGAGTTTCATCAGCTGTCTACACAGAGCTTCAGCGGAGGTCAACACACCTGGCTGGCCCACACCGCCCAGGTGAACTGGGCAAAGACAACCGGTCGGTTCACATTGAGATGAGCACAGGCTCTCAGTGTAAAAGTAACAACTTTCATCAGTGTCATGTTTACTCTGTCAGAAAGAGGAGGGAAGTGATGGGAAGTAGCCTTCAAAATAATAGTGGAAGATGCTGCCTGTAGTTTTAAAGGATAAGTTCACACAGAAATTAAAATTCAGTCAGTATCTACTCACCTGCATGCTGATTGAAAGTCAGATGACTCACTTTTTGAACAGGAGGAAAAAAAAAAGAGAAGCAATGTGAGTCTGAGATGATCTGCAGCAGTGCATTTCTTCACTTTGCTTTCATATATTTGTTTTCGTTTCTTTTGCGCCAGCCCTGCCTTGCCACGTCACTCAGGGAATTTCCTGCCATCCTTTGTTTCTAGACCGTCTGACTTATTGTAAACCATGTGAATTTCTGTACTTGCAGATGGCAATCAAATATTAATCAATCAATCAATCAAATTTTATTTGTATAGCCCTTTACAATATCCAGACGGTACCCAAAGTGCTTTACATCAAAGCAATAAAATAATACATAAAAACAACACATAAAACACAAGAAAGTGCTACAGTGCTGCAAGAAAACACAAGAAAGTGCTACTAGTGCTGCAGGGTGTTAAAGGCCCTCTAAAAGTGCATAAAATAAAAAACAGGCAAAATAAGTACACCTAAAAGCAGGACTACCCTCGTCAGAGTTAAATGCCAATCTAAAAAAGTGTGTCTTCAGCTTTGATTTAAAAAGGCTGAGGTCAGTAGTGGTGCGAATGTCAGGGGGCAGTCTGTTCCACAGCCTGGGAGCTGTGACAGAAGTTGAGGAGGAGCAAGTGTCTGCCAAAATCAAATAAACAAAAATGTTCAATTTCCCTCATGTTAAACCATGACATCTGAGTCAAAATGTTATATCGAGTGAAGTGTGCAGGGGTACCCAAACCTTTTCATTTGGAGGGCCAAAATGTAATGGTAAACCTTGGGCCAACAGCAAACACATATTGTATTGTATTGTTAATAGGCAGAATGGTATTAAATAGAAGCCCTGAGTTACAAGTCAGCAAAGAAATCCAGTGATCCAGTTTGTAAGTCTGATCCAAATAATTTTCTATCCCATTGTTTCATCACAGGGCTGACATATAGGCAGAAACAACCCTTCATGCACACATTCACAACTACAGACAATTTTGGATGACCAAAACTGGGCCATTCTACTATCCTTAACTTGTTGAAACTTTCATTATCTCTTTGCAGGGCGGGACCTGCATGCATGAGAGGCATAAACAGATCTCGTGTGAAGATTGTTTATCATAAGTCATACCGCGTGAGAGTTAACATCCTTGTTTGTCTGTCAATGTTTGCATGATCCATCTTTCACTTTCTTGTATAACCCCCTGACTTCTCGGAAACCCATCATGTTGAGGTTGACCAATAGGGACATGTGACACTTACTGTAAACATAATATGACAACATGCCATCATACCATCATCATGTTTTTGTGAGAAGCATTTCCTGCACATTTTGAAATTATAAATCCAAATGTGAAATGATTTTAAATGGATATTGGTGAAGTCTTGAATCACACGAATCACAACTATGTTCCTCAGTATTATGTTAATGTAAGGTTACCTTTATTCCTTTAGATTAGAGCTACTAAAATATTATGTTTAACTTTTTTTTTACAGTCTTTAAATGAGGTAAATGTGCTTCGGCTTATGCATACCAGGTGTCTTGAAGTATCATTTTTCCTCAAATATGGCAAACAGTTCAGACTAAATTATTGATTTGAGCCTTGAATTACATGGTTGGTTACCAGTTTTGATAACATGTTACAGCCAATCAATGTTATATTAATATATCTGTTTAAAGTAACTACCAGACCTGCTGATCCAGAAACAGAAGACAATTTACGTTCTCTACAGAGCTTCTGCCATCCGCTGGATGAACACTGTCACAACACTCTCTGTTTACTTAAGTCAAATACTGGAAAAAACATTTACAGACAGTCTGCAAGTTGCTTCAAAAATGAAAATTTAGTCAGTATCTTCTCACCTTCATGCTGATGGAAAGTCAGATGAAGGTTCGTAGTTCGCAAAACAGTTAAGGAGCATTACAGCAAAACAGCATTCTCCTAAATACTGAAGTGGACAGGGACTTGTTTTAAACCAAATAAATCAGCTATAGATATTGAATTAAAAAGCATCTTGTCCAATTTAATTCAAGTTTCTAGAAGCCCCAATATTCCAGAGTTGATTTGAAAAGAAGCTACGGTCGCGCTGACCGTGCATCAAGAATGAAAATAGCTTCTTCCACTTGATTACTAATCGGTGTGGTCCAGCCAGGTGTGTTGACCTCCGCTGAAGCTCTGTGTGGACAGCTTATGAAACTCAGCTGATGAAGATTGTTGAACACCACCTACTTCAGTCAGACAGATGGACTAAAATTGAATTCCCCTTATCAGTGGGTGCCAATGCAATTAGCTCAGAAGCTACAAGCTAAGTTAAAAAACCAACTCTGCTCCTAGCCTAGTGATACACAGTCTTGGTAGTTTTGATTAGTGTAGCCTATTGTCAGAAATGTGATATTGAAGAAGACACAGCTAATTCATTTTGAACTTTCTCATAACTTACTTGTTATGTAACTAAATATTTATTTCAGTCGGAACAAGAAAATGATTTAATCCCAGGTCCTTTTGGTCTGTTTGTTTGCTTGCAGGTCTTTGAACATCATTCCACCTTTCAACACCTGTCATTGATTGCAGCAATTTAAAACCAACAGTTCTTTCAAGAACTAATAACCAACAGTTCTTTTAAGAACTAATAACCAACAGTTCTTTTAAGAACTAATATCTCCTTCCTTTTCCATCACTGGCTTACTTTTCCTTTGTCTCTCGTTGTTTCACTTCATCCCTTTCTGTCTTACTTTGACTTTCCTTGACTTCCTTCCGTCCTTCCTCCCTCCCTACCCCCCTCCCCTTCCCTCCCCCACCCTCCCTTGTCATGGAGGCATTGAAAGAGGCGTTGGAGAAGGCGAAAGCCTTGGCAGATGAGTTGGCAGCAAAAGCAGTAATGGTAAAAATGTCCTACGTTGTTTCTTTTTCATTATAATAGACACCTGTGTGTGTGTGTGTGTGTGTGTGTGTGTTGCTGTGTCTCAATTCGAATATTTCCTTAATCAAAGTAAGTATTTTTTTTTTTGAGTCTGCAGTGCATCTCAATTCTCAAGTAGGTCAAAATGCCGTGTACTGTAAGAACCCAGATGGTGCACTCAAAACGTATTTGATTTGAGACATAGCATGTGTGTGCGCTCACGTGGGTTGGGGCTGAACATGTGAGAGTGCATGGGGGTGTGTGCCGCAATAAAGGCAAATATATTAACACAGTTTTTTAAACTATTAGCCCCCATAAAACTTTTTTCCTTAAAGATAAGGAAGCGAAAGAGGGCTGAAGGCTCCAAAGTTACCTGGAGGAGGTGGGACCGTGATGGTAATATCATACCGCAACGTGTAAGAAAGAATTGATCTCGATCGGGTGAGTAAAGTATAACATAATTGTGCTGTTATTCACAGTTTTTAATGCTGTTGGTCAGCAGTTAGAGTTCTTACATCGCACATTACATTTTGTGTTCACAGTTAAACCTTCCAGCTCTCGGGAGTTGAGGAACACGCGGATGAAATTCCTCAAGAGGTCCCAAATCTTGGTATGCATATTGAATGTTGCTTGAATGCATATTGAACCTCTTACATAGTCAACATTACTCTCATTTTTAAAATGTAAAATATACTCATCTGAATATTGTATTACTACTACCAACGTATTCAGATGTTTAGAGACCTGTTGTCCTCGGTCACTGTCCCTGCCTCAACTGAAGTGGAAGAGACACCCATCACGTCTGCATGGACCCAAAGACAGTCGAAATCCCAAAAAAGGTTCAGAGCTACAATGCCAGAGCTCTTGAACGGCAGATTGGCTGCAGAGACTGCTAAAAAGCATTGCTGTCAGCAATGCAAGCCTGCAGATGCTGTGGTCCATTGCCTGGACTGTGTTCCCTCAGGAACTCAGTTTCTCTGTCCTGCTTGTGACCTCAAGGTCCACAAAAAACATGTGTTGCATGACAGAGAAGTCATGATTTATGTTTTTTTCAAGCCTATTCCTCCCACATCCTCAGTGGTGATCGACCAAAGTGGGCAACATCAACTTGCTGAACAAGGTATGTTAAAAGATTTTAGTAGATAAGATAATAAGCCACATCTAAAGTTTGCTTTAACTGTTTTTTTGCTTTTTCATTTGACTGACTATATTTGACTAATACAGACTTTATCATTTTTAATTCCGGTCATTTTCTTTACTGCAGTTTGCGTGCTTCCAATTCCTCCACCACTGCAAGTCTGCTCCTGCGGCACAGACCAAGACTTCACCATTGTCCCTGGCAAACACACTGTCTTGGTGACTATCAATGGTGCGTCGTCACTTCCTCTACATATCTTACTATTATCCTTTTGTCCTGTGTTGTACAGATACTGGTCAAACAGTGAATATAATTTTGTTTTCAGGCCCGAACAACTTGTGCCTGCCTGTTGTGCACACTAAAAACAGTTGGGTTAAAAAATAACCCAATTTTAACCCAATTGCTGGGTTGACTAAGGACGAACCCATTTTTTGGGTTATTTTAACCCAACAGGTTGGGTTATTTTTTTCGACCCAACATTTGGGTTGAGTATTTAACCCAAAAGTTGGGTTATGCTTAACTACAATGTTGGGTTATTTTTAACCCAACTGTTGGGTTGCGCAATTTATCGCGTCTCTGACCCAATAGTTGGGTTAAAATAACCCAACATTGTAGTTAAGCATAACCCAACTTTTGGGTTAAATATTCAACCCAAAAGTTGGGTCGAAAAAATAACCCAACCTGTTGGGTTAAAATAACCCAAAAATGGGTTCGTCCTTATTCAACCCAGCAATTGGGTTAAATTGAATAGTGTTGGGTTATGCCGGGCTCCACTACTTCCTTAACTTAAACAGGCTCCTTTACTTCCTGTCTTACATTATTGGACAAACTGACTAATCCAATTTTAACGCTGAGTCACTGTTGAATCAACGTCAGGTGCTAGTGCTGGGAAACCGTTGAATTTTGTTTAGATTTTGCAAATCTAATCTAATAGTACGTCATTCCTACGTCACGTCTCTCAACATAGGTGAATTTGCCAACATTGAATCAATATTGATTTTAATTTAGATTTTGCAAATCCAATCAACGTTGAAATTTCAACATAGTTTGACACACTATATATTTTTGTTACACTGTTTTTACTAAAGTAACGATGTGTTCAACAGAAGCTCCAGCAACAATTAACACCTTAAAATGGATACATTAACACTAAGTACACAACCACACCATTTTAACCAAACTCAATGTTTATTAGTTTGTGTTGTCATTGTTTTAAGTACACATTAGTCACATGTTGAGTTTGTTTACTTGAAAACATGTGACCCAAAACTTAAAATTTTTGAGGCAATTGATTGCCTCAATTACACTGAATTTAACAAACTTAATATATCTAAAAGTCATGAACATCTGCAACTGAACAGTATTTTCTTGCCCACTCCCTTTTAGCACACTTCAGTGTTAAAATTAAACAGAAAAATAAATAAACATTTATAAATTAAAATAAATAGAACAAAAAATAGATTGTAGAGATGCAATAAGTAGATTAACTGATTATTTGCAAAATTTTTAAGAAGAAAAACTCAAAATTTTCTGATTCTAGCCTTCCAAATGTGTTCTTGGTCACTTGAGTCCATAGGAAATAGATATTTTTCACAAATTTCTGATATTGACCAAACAACTAATCTGATAGTCAGTAAAATAATCAGTAATCAAAAACAATAATAAATAATACACTAATGAAATTAGCTTTTGTTATCAGCTATAAAAGTGCCTTTGGCTTCCTGGCTAATTCCTTTCAATGACGACTCACAGGGTGGTAGTGAACTGGATTGTGTCATGGTCACTGATGACAGCAAGGAGGCCCACTGCAACACCATCAAGCTCTGGCTCATCAGACTCGTCCTGAATGAATGAAAAAGAGATACTAATCACAAACTAACACATGGAACAGAACAGATAACATTTCATTTATCTTTCTTTAACCAAGTCCCATTGAAATCCAATACCTTTTTTACAAGGGAGACCTGGGTCTCATTGTAAGAGGTGGAAAACATAACATGGGGCGACTGTCTGCCAGCTCTGTACCCTCCATAGTAATGTCTGTTTATCCGTTTGTACAGCGTTTCAACATAATGCACTAATTCCAATTAATAACGTTACATCGTTGCACAAGCTGACCAGTCGTTATTGCAAACAACATATTAAAATAAAAAAAAAGTTAAACTGTTATGTTCCCTTTTTCCCCTCTGGTTTAGGTGTGTACTTATGTTTAGATGCATAACAATGCCTACAGCGCCTGAGAATGTCTGCTTGTTGAATGAAAATGTAACTATTCAGTCATATTATCTGTCATCAAACGTCACTTAACCTTTCACATTTACAGGTTATAAGAAGACTAAATCAGCTTCAAAACTCACCTTCCTGCATGGCAGACCACCCTGGCCTCGTACCAGTGTGCATTCTCACTTCAGAATGCACTAAATATCTACAGAGCAGACTATGGGCCTTTACGTCTGAGGGGAATAGAACAGTAAGTGGTTTTTTTTTTGCATACCGTAAAATATCAAATAATAGCCGGGCGTTTATTTTTGTTCCAACCAGTTAACAGACCAGGCCTTTGTTTTGGACAGGCGTTTAATTGAGACCTGGCTATTATTTGGTAACATACGGTATAAATTCTGTTATTGTAATAAAAATATGAGTAATGAAATTTATTTATTTATTTATTTATTTATGTTGTTTATTTCGGACATGTCAATTCATAAGCATCACATTTCATCATTGTTCAAATAATACAACACACATGGCCGAAAGGGAAAAGCGGGAGAAGCCAAAGCTTATCAAGTCCCGCCCCCATTACCCACAGTATAAAATCTTCATTCTGATCTTTTCTTGTCTTTTGCAAATTACTTTTTTCTTTTCTTCTCTTTTTTTCTTTTGTTATGACCTTTGACAAAACATATTACAGCAGTAGCATATAGAGCTGAATTCAAGCTCTAGACAGTACATACAGATTACATTAAATTCAATTTTCCACTTTGTTACATTGCTTATTTTTCTTTTTGAAAGGCAGTTTGACAATTGTTAAAATGTTACATATCAAACACTAGAAAAGATACATTTCTGCAAAAAAATCAATTTGCAAGAACACAGTTTATTAGCAACATCTACACCTAGGTCTATGACAATCTTGCTGCTAATAAATGGTGGAAATACAAATTAGATATTGTGCAGGAATTTATGTTTTGTACTTTTGGATACTCATCCCACTCCTACGAACCTGTCTCTTGATGATCATAATTCTTATGTCTACATGTCAAACACTGAAAGTACAGAAAACAGCTTATATAATTTTATTTTTATAAATACAAGTACAGCAAACAACACACAACTATTCAAAAAGTTACTGAATGTACAAGTAGTTTTTATTGCCTGTTGTTAAACAGTAGGTAATATAAATATTTACAAAAAATTATAAGGTAAATCAAAAACTATGTCTAAATATAAATGTATAACTAAATATATCCACTCTGTTCAGCCGTTACAGATACTTGGCATATAGGAGCTTTGAGAGCTGGTGTTGGGGCTTTCTGGGCTGAAGAGTTTGTGTGGCACTGCCCAGCTGTGTGGTGCTGCGTATACGGATGGAGTTCCCCGGCACTCGAGGCATCTACGTGGGGTTCAGACCGGCCCTTGACTGAACCTTGTCACATAGTGGTCCATCACCTCCTTCTTGTCCAGCGTTTCTAACTGAGCAGAGAGTGCCTCAGGAATGGAGATCTTCAAAACCTCATCTGCGTATGAACCAGGGTCCTGAAAAACCTTCTCAAACACCAGGTCCAAGATGTCATCCACCTAATCTGCAATTAGAAAAAGTGAAATATTGTGCGTACTTTATCGTGCTTGTTTATTATTTATTAAAAACAAAACTAGAAAAAGCCATAGACACTGGTTAATTTATATTTTATTTATTTTACAAGTATTTTTTAATGTCTGTTTCATTTTTCTGTGTGATTTCAATAAAAAGGTTTAAAAACTTACGAAAGGTTTGTTGCTCCTTCACTGGCTTTGCTGTGCATTCTCCTTTCTTCCACTTTGGAAATGAAGCCTGAACAGTGGCTCACCAGCTGAAGTTGTTGCCTGTGGACGGTCTGTATTTTCATTGAAGTGCAGGGCTGCCAGGTATAGTCTTGGAAGGAAAAATAATACAATGCTAAATAAGAATGCGAGCACATTGTACACATTGCAAAAAATATTCAGAAAATGGTGATTTATTTTCAAATAAATAGCTGTATTTAGAAAAATGCAGGACTCAAATGTCCTCTGATGATGATTAAAAAATCAATTTGATAAGGCAAAATCTGGCAAATCACAATCCGAGCAAACCCATGCACATCCCTCATTTCACATTGGATTTTAGTAAGTGAGCAAAAACGTACACATTTGCGAAGCAACTATTCTGTGTCCGTGTCTGCATATAACTAACGTTAATCGTAGCACAGCAGACAGGGAACCCCTGTATCCGACTCCAAAACTAAGTAGTGATTGCTTTACTGCAGATAACGTTTTGGTACTCTCAGATCGGGTCTCTCATGCCAGCAGCTAACACTACACACGTAGTTACATGAATACTAACACAAAGGAGGTCTTAGCCTCCTTTAGCACAACATGATAATAAATTAACGCAGCTCACCGCCCGTGAACAACTGAGACCATTTCATACCGTCTGCTCGGCCGTGAGCATGTGGAGGAGACGGTCTCCCATGCGTATTCACGTCGGAGAAGTTGTTCGCGGACGGTGAGCTAGCTAGCTAGCTGCTCGGCCTTGAACATGCTAGCCAGCTAGCTAGCTAGCATGTTCACGGCCGAGCAGTTGTTCACCGGCTGATTAGAAGCGATCATATATGAATATCCTAATTCATTTTCTCAATTCAGTGCCATGTTTTAAAAGACTGCTGATTAACATTACAGTGAATCATATGACCAGTAAGCCCAACGTTGCAACTTAACGTTAGTTCAGCCTCATATCTACATCGACGGTTAGCGTTAGCTCATGTGCTAAACGGCCAAAGTAACACAAACTACTGTTGTGACCAGAATTGTCACCCCGAATCCTCAGGACCTCAACTCTGTAAACACTGGAGGGAGAGAAGACTGAATGATCACACAGAGTCAAAATTAACTTCCGCCTGTTGCAAGAGGGAGAACTCAACAGCTCAATACAGATCACGTGACCTGCTCCTGCAGCTGTACCCCAAGAGTTCCGAGTTTTCCGTTGTTTGCAGGCTCGTTTTATTGCAATCAAAGGGGCGTTACATTTCATAAAGCATAACCATATTTAGATACATTTTACAGTTTGCTCCACATCTTGTTGTTTGGTTGGGGGTGTTTTTAGGGTAGGGGGTGTTTTAAGCCATAAATGGGTGCATTCACACTTTGCTTCATATCCTGGTTGGGGGTGTTTTGCTTCCCCCCCCTGTCGTACCATCCCCTGTGCTCAAGGACGCATATTTGTGTCTTACTCCTCTGCTTCACTTTTGCTTTTGTAACTTTCCACTCTCTGTGTGCATAATAGACTGTTTGTCATCTGAATATCATAAAGCATAGAGAATATAAAAATCCACAATTCCCCCTTTTGAACTCATATATAGAGTTCAACACCAATAAAATTCAAAACAAACACACACTTGATATAAAAACAGCAAGAAGTATGGATACAGTATAAATCAGCGAGTAAAAAATAGCATAGTTAAGCTAAAAACGGTCAGCAACATCTTCTTCATCTGAGTCTGGAGATTTATCGGTCAGAAGCGGCACCATGCGAGTGGAATCTTGTGAGTGAGGAGCGATAGCTGTTGTGATTATGATTCACATGCATGTGGTTCCTGTAAGAGCTAGTTTGGTCAAAGCCCAAGCAAATGCTCCTAAAATAGCTAACCAACATAAGACAAGAATGAAAACAGTGAGATCCTTCATCCCACCTAAGACGACGACCTAAAGGTTCAAAACATACACTCAATCACACTCAAATAAAAAATAAAAAAAAATAAAAAGAATAAACAAAAAAGCCCTGTTTTTTGGTGGTAGTTTGGCACACTACATGTAGGAGAGGAGCGCTATTTCACCTCCTCCCAGCCGGGGTTTCTTCGTTCTTCAGACTCCAGGGGTAGACTACCCTGGAGTCTTTGGTCACTGCAGGGGATTATTCTGCCCCTTTCTTGGCAGGACCTTCTACTGAGTCAGCCGACTCAGCGTTCTGCTCCTGGAGGTTTCTGTGTATGTCGGCCACAGTACGTTGTGGCTCCTCTGCTGCTGCGCACTGGCTCCAGTGGAACCAGGTGTCCCCCTTTCCTTTAAGGCGGACGGCGTGTGTTGTTCTCTCGGTGATCTGGAACGGACCTGTCCACCTAGGCTCCGTCCACTTTCTTTTGATTACTCTCAGTAACACCCACCCCACCTCTGGGGATGTGTGTCCACTCTCCTCCGTGCGTTGGCTCTGGACCTGTTTGGAGAAATGTGACACCAAACTATGCAGTTCGTTATAATACGCTCTTTTAGTCATTGTTTGTCCCTCCTCTTCTGTTAGAGGAAGTTTAGAGCTTGGTCCTGGGAAAGCTCTCCCTGTTTGTAGCTCGTGGGGAGTAAAACCTGTCGAGGTATTTACCGAGCTACGTATTGACATTAGGGCTAGTGGTAGGGCATCTACCCAATTGAGTTTGGTCTGTGCACAGATTTTTGCCAATTTGGTTTTGACTGATTGATTCATCCTTTCCACTTTTCCCTGGGACTGTGGATGATACACTGTCCCAAACCCATGTTTTAAACCCAGCATTGCCTCCACCTGCTGGAGGTCTTTATTTTTGAAATGTGTTCCATTGTCAGATCTAATTTTCTCAGGGAACCCGTGTCTAGGGATGTAATGGTTAATCAGACTTTTAATCACAGTCTGGCTGTCCTCCCTCTTTGCTGGCCATGCTTCCGGCCACCCTGTGTATGCATCCACACACATCAATATGTATCGATACCCTCGAACTGTCTGGATCATGTCAGTATAGTCTATTATGATCTCTTTTCCTGGGTTGGTCTGTAAAGGGTATCGTCCTGGTTCTGGCTTTATTGTTGGTTTCACATTAAACTGTGTACACTGTTCACACGTTTTAGTCAGGTATTGAGCCATGTCTTTCATGTACGGATGCCACCAGTGGTTCAGGTTCCTCATCATCTGAGCGACTCCTACGTGGCCTATCCCATGTGCTTCTTCCATAGCTGTCTGTCTAATTTCAGGAGGTAAAAGTGGTCTGCCGTCTGGACCACGCCATAGTCCATCTACTTCAGTCGCCCCTCGTGCTTTCCACAGAGTTTTCTCCTGTGGAGAGGCTTTGGTCTGTAAGTCAACTAGTCTTTTTAGGTCGATCGGGGGTCCGGTCTCTGTCTCGGAGCATAGTAGTATGGCTCTTTCTACGTACCCTGCTGCTTGTTTCGCTGTCTGATCAGCTGCATTGTTCCCTCTGGCTATTTTGTCTTTCCCTGTGCTGTGCCCTTTGCACTTGATGATTGCTACTTTCTTTGGTAACAATAATGCTTCTGCTAGTTCTTTCATTTCGGTCTCATGTTTGATTGGTTTGTCTCCAGCTGTTATGAATCCTGCTCTGAGCCACTGTCCTAATTCCACATGGACTGCTCCAGTGGCATAGGCTGAGTCTGTGTAGATGTTTACTTCCTGTTCTTGTGCTATTTTTAGAGCCTCAATTACAGCCACTACTTCTGCTCTTTGGGCGGATTGTGTTCCTTCAAGTCTCTCTGCTTTTAAGACAACTGTCTCTTTGCCCTGATCTTCTACTACTGCGTATGCAGCGCGGAGTCCATCTTGTTCGTGTCGGAAACAACATCCGTCTGTGAAAAGATCTCTAGCTCCTTCTATCGGGCTGGCCTGTAGGTCTGTTCTAACCTTTTCATCTTTTGCTGCTCTTTCTACACATAGGTGTGGTTCTCCTGCACCTATCTGGTCTGCCATGTTTATCCCCTCGTGTGTGAAGGTGATGTTTGGTGCTTCTAAGATTTTACTTAGTCGTCTCTGTCTCAGTGTGGTCAGCGTAAAAGTTTCTGAGTTAACATACGCTACTACACTGTGTGTTGTCAGGATTTTAAGCTGGTGCCCCATGACGATGTGCGCAGTTTTTTGGATGATTTTTGCTATCCCTGCCGCATGTTGCGTGCAAGGAGGATGCCTTCTTTCCATGTTATCTAGCATTATGCTCACAAACATGAGAATCACTCTCTCTCCCCCTTTTCTCTGGAACAGGATGCCATTTATGCATCCTTCTGTTCCAGAGACATCAAGAAAAAATGGCTGTTTGTAATCGGGTGTTGCAAGTTCAGCAGCGGTTGCAAGGGATTGTTTTAGTTCGATAAAGGCTTTTTCCGCCAGTTGTGTCCATTCTACTTTAGCCGAAAGATTTCGCATGCCCTGATCCCTGACCAGCTGCCGGAGTGGTTGAGTCAATCCCGTGTAGTTTGCCACGAAGTTTCTACTGTAGCCTGTCAAGCCAAGAAATGATAATACGTCTTTTACCTTCTCAGGTTTGGGGTGATGTAAGATCGTTGATCGATGCGCTGGAGACAAGCCCACCCCCTTTTGTGATACCATTCTTCCCAGAAATGAGACCTGTTTACGAGCAATTTGTAATTTTGATTTGCTGACTTTGAACCCTGTTTTGGCCAAATGTTCAAGGATAGTTTTGGTGGCAGCTAGACAAAGGGCGGCGGAGGGCGCGGCGATCAATAAATCATCAACGTATTGGACCAGAGTGGTGTTCTCTGGTAGCGCACAATCTTTTAGCACATCCTTGAGTACCTGGTTAAAGATACCTGGGGAAAGGGCGAAACCCTGTGGGAGTCTGGTATATCGCAACTGCCTGCCTTGATATGTAAAAGAGAAAATGTCACGGCATTCTTCAGCGAGTGGTAGACAGAAAAACGCGTTGGCTAAGTCAATGCATGAAAACCATGTTTGTGATGGATCGAGGTTAGCCAGAGCCACATAGGGGTTAGGCACTGGCACCGTGGGCGTAAGGAGAATGTCATTAATACACCTTAAGTCATGTGCCATTCGATATTTCCCTGTACCTTTCTTCTCTACTGGTAAAATAGGGGTGTTCCAAGAGGAGTATGATTGCTCTAATACACCGGCTTGTAACAATCCTTCGATTGTGTCTGCTATGCCTGCCTCTGCCTGAGGTTTATGCGGATATTGTCTTATCCATAGCGGCGAATCAGTTTTCACTTTAAATGTTACTGGGGTACAATTAGTGAGCCCCACGTCCGTGGGACCCTCGGCCCACAAGTGGTCAGGCAGTGAGGAAAGAATTTCCTGTGCCAGGTAGTGATCCGTTTTTTCTCTGCCGTGCGAGCGAGTAATTTGATCATGTTGTAACGTCGCTATATCTGAGCTGTTTGTCAAGATTTTATAGGTGCGCGTAGAGTCAGAGAATAAAACCTGCGGAATTTCAGTATGTCTCCAATCCGAGACACTTAATGCCCTTTTTACCATCCCACCTAATTCTTTAGCCTGATGCTGAGGATGTACAGCCAGCGAAACATGAGGGGCAGCTTCGTCCTCCATCATGTACCACTGCAACTGTTCAGGAGCCAAATCAACACCCGCAGCCACCCCTTCTGGTGCAACGTAAATGTTTTGACTATGTACATCCCAACACACCCCTTCAAGTTGATCCCTGAATTTCTCCTGATACCAATCAGTTTGTTGTCTATCATAAAACAGAGTCACATGCGGAGGGTCGGGGGGAGAGACAAACGGTTCGATTTGGGCTATCAAGGGCTTCCACTGCAGGTACGCAGAGAGGATGCCAGATGTGTCGGGGGTCTCTGGCTTTATCATGCCCCAGTATATGTCCGCGCATGCTTCTTCGACGGGAGCCATCAAATATTGACCTCCGGAGGGAGTGCCTGAGCAGTGTAAGGTGGTATGGTCTGGTAAAGTCACTGCGAGCCCGTCCGGGCTACACAAAATGAAGGCTCCCAGTTTGATGAGGAGGTCCCTCCCCAACAAATTCGCAGGGACGGTGGGGGAGTGGACAAAACTGTGCATCAGTGTTTGCCCCCCAATTTGAGTCGTTAGTGGAATAGTAATTGGCAGAGTTTGTTTTTCCCCAGAGAAGCCCATGACCGTAATGCGCTGTTTCGAGAGTTTGTCAGGTGGTGCCTGAATAAGTGTGGAACAGGTAGCACCCGTATCCACTAGGAAAGGGAGCACGTCTGTGTCGACCTTTATCGACAGCATCGGGTCTGCCGGATTGCTGCTGTCGGAGCCTCTCCGTGGGGTGTGCTATTGTTGTTGGTGCGCCTCTCCGTCCCAGCGTTCCCATCCGAACGCGGGAAGCTGGCGTGCAGCCGGAGCACTCTGCCCGCGAGGCTGTGGAGGTTTCTGCTCTCCAATGTGTGGACAATCTCTCACCCAGTGTCCTGTCTCCTCACAATAGTAGCAACGACCTCTCCCTTGTCCTCCCCTAGGTGGACCGCCCCTTCCACGCCCGCCTCCCCATGAGCCTCTGCCCCTACCATACCCCCGCGTGGGCCTCTGCTGTTGGTTTTGATTTTGATAAGGAGGTGGCTGGACCCAGGGTGGTGTTGGGTAAAGATCTGGGGTTCCTACAGCGCCCTGTGTAGCTACCAGCACTTTTTTATCAGGCTTTTTCTTATCGTTGGCTTTTTGCCTGGCCTCTGCCAGCTGTATTTTCAGTAATTGAGCCTGCAGGTCTTTTACTGTTTGACTCTCATCCTCTACTTTATCCTGAGCTCGCAACAAATGATGTATGAGGTGGCGGTCCCACACTGTGGAATCGCAACCTGCCATGTCAGGGTTATTTTCCATGGCTTTTCTCGCCTCCTCTGGAACACCCTTTGAGACGGCCGCCCTATACCACTCTCTCTGTACGCCTTCTTTTCCGGGGTGGCACCCGGTTTGTTTGATCCACATGTCCTTACTATGGTCTAAATACTCACGCGGGCTTTGTTTTGTGTCCCATTTTAGCTTTGGTACTGCAGCGGCACTAGGAAGAGGATATTTAACCCTCATGGCCTGACCCATTTTTGTGCTAACAGTAGTAAAAGGGATATCATCTCTGTCTTTATTTGTGCCTGCATCTTCCTCAAGGTCCCGTACATCGGACCCTGTAAGGCATCTACTTATTACTGCCCTGAAATCTCCTAACGCGAGCTTTTGGCCAGCTGTCAATTTATCTAGCTGACTCAACCATAAGGACCCTCCTTCTGCCACGGGGGGTAGTTTATCCACTAAGGCTTGGACATCACCTATGGGGAATGGACGGTACTGCATAGTATTGCTCGAACCTGCCTGTATCAGTGGGAGTTGATATCGGATAGGTGGTCTAGATGAATGTCCTGTCTGAGACCTAGTTTGCATGCGGGCCTTTTCGGTCAGTTCCTTCATAACCCGGTGTGACTCTTCGATCTCTTGTTCTAGCTGTTCTAACGCTTTTCCGTCGTTATCTTCGCCCCATACTCCCCTCGCATGCATTGCCACCTCAGCTTCCTCGTCCCTATAGGGTCCTGATTCCCACCTGCCTTTTGCTGACATTTCAATCTCCCCTTCTCTGTCTTCCCTTTCATGTAGGAATCGGGCAATTTTGTCTTCGACTATTTTTTCTTTTTCCTCCTGCAATTGTATCTGTGTCAATTTTTCTCTAAGTAGTCTCTTTCTTTCTTCTGATTTGTCTTTTCCTCCCTGTGCTCCCTGCACCCACCTATCTATATCGGGCCCGCAGGCCCCTTCTGGTGTCTTTGCTCCCTCCTTTTCTTTCGGCCACATCCATTTTATCAAATCCGCCTCAGAAAGGCCTAACTGCACTTCCTGATTTGTTCCGTCTCTCTGTCCCCTTAATAAAAACGGCTCTGGCTCAATATGATTTGTCTGCTTCTGAGCAGTGTCCTGCCTTTGGGGTGTGGGAAGCGGTGCGTGAGATGTTATTTCTGAAGCTGCCGTAACGCTTATACTGCTACGTGATTCTGTCCAGTCACTATCTTGGGCGTTATCTATATAGATTTTCCCTGATGTTATCTGCAGTGAGGGATATATACCCGGTGTAGGTTTAGTAAGCGGAGCACTTGGACATGCAGTCGAGTACGGTGGGGGATTTGGAACAGGGGGGTTGTCTATTTTTTGTTTTTTGGACTCTTCAGTCATGAGGTGTTTTACTCCCTGCCACCACATAGCCCATTTGCTCCATTGAGCTCTCTCCTCACTGGCTTTTGCCTGTGCTTTCTTATGCTTTCCCTTATTTATGAGTCCGCATGTTTTCCCTTCCTCTATCTCTTTCTCCTCCCTTTGCTTGGCTTCCTCTTCTTTTTTCCAAAACTCAGCCTTTAAGTTACCTTGACCTTGCATGCTTCTCTTTTTCTCCTGCATCAATTTTATCACTGCTGCTTTTAGCTTAGATTTTTCTTCTGCCGCTGACCGGGGTTCGTGTGTTCGATCTATCACTTTATTGAGAGCCAACACCTGCTCCTCGACAGTCCTAAGTCCCGTAATCGGTCCCCACCCGTCATCATCTATTTCTCTGTCAAACTCGCCGTCCATTGTTTTTTCTCAGTTATTTCAGTTGGCGGTGTACTACAAGTTTTGTTCCTCTCCGTACTACAAGATGTTACTTCCTCAATTCAGAGTTTGAGTGACTTACTTCAACAGGCCACTGCGTATGTTAACACCGTTAGGTTTCAACAGTGCTGCTGCTTCAGTTCACTTTTGCTCTGACATTCACACACATACACATTCATTCATTACCCTCTAATTATGGACTGCTCACAGTAGCGCTATGGTCTTGCTAGTCCCTGGCCTGCTCACATTTATTTCACTGGTCTTGCTAAGCCTGTTAGCTCACATTTATTTCACTGGTCTTGCTAACTTTTATTCTGAGTAGCTCACATTTATTTCACTGGTCTTGCTACTCTGTGTGTGTTTTCTCGTGTTCTGGAAAGGAATGCTTTGACTCACAGGACTTATCTTCTCTGTTCTTGCTGCTTCAGAGCATTTAGAGACAACTCACGTGGGATGTCATTCGATCTTGAAGTCTCCAAATGTTAAAACAGCTCACAGTTATTTCTTCTGGTCTCGTTATCTCCGGGGCTTGAGATAACTCGCAGTTATTTATTACATATGTGTTTGTGTTCCTATCCCAAGTTCTGGCCGACTGGAAACTATGGCACGCTATGTCCCTGGTATCCAGTCCTTGCTGTGAATCTAATCTTCACAACTGACACCAAAACTTTATATATCTGTAATTTGAGATTCCGTCCACTTACTGCAGCGACCACCTAGATAGTGCGATCGTGTTTCAGTTTTCAGTCACTCAACATTCACACCATGTGTTTTGCCTGATCTTGCCTTTTCTTTTTTCTAGCTTTCCTTGATTTAGCATTTGGGGATCCTCAGCCCCCGGGACTCAAACCCAGCTGTACAGCCCTGCTGTTTTAACAGCCCCTCGTCAGAGAACTGTGGGAGTCGCCACTCTCAGGATTTACACACACTTCCTTATTCTTAAGTTCATTCACTCACTCTATATATCATAGTGTAATCATTCACCTCGTCCCCCACTAAATTTGCAGACTTTAACTACTAGGATTTAGGACACAATAATTTAGTTCTATGCCAATGCAGAATAAAGATCTGCTTACCTTAAGTATGCCGGCTTGTGTCCCTCGTCCGTTCGTATCGGTCTTTCGTTTCTCAAATCACGTGATGAGGTCCGCTTTTGTCAACTTGGAGTTGATCCCGGACGAGCCCCCAAAATTGTTGTGACCAGAATTGTCACCCCGAATCCTCAGGACCTCAACTCTGTAAACACTGGAGGGAGAGAAGACTGAATGATCACACAGAGTCAAAATTAACTTCCGCCTGTTGCAAGAGGGAGAACTCAACAGCTCAATACAGATCACGTGACCTGCTCCTGCAGCTGTACCCCAAGAGTTCCGAGTTTTCCGTTGTTTGCAGGCTCGTTTTATTGCAATCAAAGGGGCGTTACATTTCATAAAGCATAACCATATTTAGATACATTTTACAGTTTGCTCCACATCTTGTTGTTTGGTTGGGGGTGTTTTTAGGGTAGGGGGTGTTTTAAGCCATAAATGGGTGCATTCACACTTTGCTTCATATCCTGGTTGGGGGTGTTTTGCTTCCCCCCCCTGTCGTACCATCCCCTGTGCTCAAGGACGCATATTTGTGTCTTACTCCTCTGCTTCACTTTTGCTTTTGTAACTTTCCACTCTCTGTGTGCATAATAGACTGTTTGTCATCTGAATATCATAAAGCATAGAGAATATAAAAATCCACACTACACTGTTTTTTTTAAATACTTACACGGACAGTGGGTATGGATCCATCTTCTAGGAACAATCTCGTTGCCAGTCCAGCTTTATACTGACCCTGGTTGCTGAAACAGTCCGGCGTGAAGTGACTGGCACAGTCAAAAACACTTTTGCTCACTGAAGCTGGGATGTTTCCCTGAAAAATAAAATTTAGCCACTTCGCTCTGATATCCTCTTTGGTAGGGAAGCGATGAAGGGCAACATGAGTATCCATGCATCTCATGACATAGCAGGAGTGCTTGGCTTTCGGGTTGTACATGGTAGCGGTCAGGCTGTCGCGTACGAGTGAGGCGAGAAAATGGCGGATCATCGTTCAGGTAGCCGGCGTAATGTGGGAGGAGATATCCAGCATGAGGGTGGGAGTATTCAAATCACCCGCTCTGTTACGTAACAGCGCGGGTGAAATCCAACTGGCTCCTTTAGAGACACATTTCCTGACTGCGTCCGTTTACAAAACATTGACTTAGTGGTCAAAAATCATTTTTAAGGGGTGGGGAGGCACTCCGGATATGCAAATACACACACTAAAGCAACGAAAAAGTGAGTTTTGCATAATATGTCTCCTTTAAACAGTCAAATCAGAACATATGTCCACAAATACCCTGTTCACATCTTTAATGCAATCAGACAAATGGCAAACACAAAGTGGACTAATTGCAAAATTCACAAAGCTCATTTGAATCATTGAACCTGTTCAATGTTGTGATGGTTCAACCTATGAAATGTGTAATAATCTATTTACCTGTTCATTGTGGACTTTAAAATTTCAGCCAGAGAATCTGCTGTATTCCCAGTTTTTGATGCCTTCTGTCTGAATAAGGTCATCAGTCGAGGAAGATGGTGGTCATGCTCAGCATAGAATGTGTTGGGCAGGTGCTGATTCGTAATCCGCTGGAACTCTGCATACAACTACATTGAAATAACAGCAGGAGAATACAGCAACAACACTTAAAAAAACAGTTCAATTCGAAGGATCTAGCACACATTCATGAAGCGGCCAGATGAGTAAGAATCACAATTTTCACTTTAAAAGAGAGAGCTGATCCATATTACCTAAGATTCTATTTTGAGAGCAGGCCAGAGGTCCATGAGCTCGTTCACTGGCAGGACATCACTATGGTCTGTCGGCGTGGGAAAATGTGGTCTCCATCATCTTTCTAATGAAGGGGAAATGTACAAATGCAATCAGTATAGAGACATATACGAGGGCTGATTCTGGAATAGTGGCTGTGCTGCAGCCTGTGGTGTCTAAATAACTGTATTCTGGAGGTGAAAGAAGCTATGCACAACTTACACGTCCAGATCATTTTGGAACCAGCAACCTAAAAGGCAAAGAAAAAAATGACAAAATTAAGACCACCAGCTAAAACTTTTAAAACAGAATTGCTTATACTTACTACTTAACATAACAAGTTAATTTCTATTAGCTCACCCAAATATCACAGACTACAGCTAGTTTAGTTTTAGTTTTCCCTTGATCAAACTGGCAAGTAGAATAAACAATGATATATGTATGTGGGAGGTCATATGATTCAGGGTTAACTTTCCAAACTAAAACATTGTCTGAGAAAAAAAATGTATTTACAGAGGCGGGAGTGGCGGTTGATAGAAGAATTCATTCATTGGATTAATGTTACCTGGTACTATCTTTATCATATCTTCAGTTATCTTCCTTAACTCTGTCTTGACTTCTAAAAACTGGAACAGAGAGATGCAATGATGGGAAATACATTCATCTCATATCAAAATATACTGTTTGTGAGCTTGGCTCCTCTGAGAAATCAAGTTGTAACCTAGGTTAGCTAATGTTAGCTCGCTAGTTCTGGCAGCTAACTATTACATTCATTGTAATTGGTTCGCTAGGTAGCACCATGGTGGCTAGCGGAGTTTTGCCTCTGCTGTAAAAATACTTTATTACAATCCATGGCGTAAAAGTAAAAGTGAATAAATATTAACATTCAAAACTTACAGTAAGTCCTGACTGCTACCGCGTAGGTCAAGCTTTCTGACTCCTGTTGCTTCCAGCCGCCAAGCGTCTCTCTGCAACGTTCAAACTTTTCTTCTTCTGTGTTTTTTCAAAGAGCGGTAAGGAATCACTGTAGTATGCGCATTAGCGCCTCCTTCTGCTTCGGAGGGTGAATCAGAAATTAACTCGGAATAAAAAATTATCCCTGCAGCTGCTCAGCACTTTTATTATTATTATTACCACCAACATTGCTGTGTATGGTCACAGTATTCATATACAGCATGCTTAAGTATTAAGTACCTCTTTAAAAGGTAAAGGACGCATTTCATGTACATAAGGTGTGTGATTATAAATAATGTTAATGGGATTACTCCATAAAATACTCCCCGTCAAGAAAAAAATAACTTTTTAATTAAAAAAAAAACAAGCCTCTAACCCAAAAAACGGGTTATTCTCTGAAAAACAACCCAAAAATGGTGCATATCCTTGAAAACCCAGAAATTGGGTTAAAATATTAGCCCTATAACCCAGAAAATGGGTTACTCTTTATAAAAATAACCCAACAATTTAACCCAACACTAACAACCCATAAATTGGGTTACCAAAATAACCCAACATTTTTTAGTGTGTGTGTTGCCCACTTTGCAACTACAAGTGGACCCCAGGATTAAATGACCTGCTTGGATGCCGATACTGGCCAGCAACCACCAGCTGCCAACTCCTTTTTAAGTTCGATGTCTTCACATCATTTGAGGAGATGAAGTTGGCTATCCCAGCATTGTTCCAACAAGCATTCCTGAGAATGCTTGAGCATAGATCCCAAAGCAAAGGACGGGTAAGACCTCTGTTTATGAATAAATCTTTTTTTTTTTAAATCTTTTTTTAAAAGTGTTTTTTGGAGGGCTTTTTTGTCTTTTAATGTACAGAATAGTTGAGAAAGAGAGAGAGACAAGAAATGGGAGGCAGAGAGGGGGGAATGACACACAGGATAGGGCCACTCGGAGAGGGATTCAAAACGTACAGATCTGCAGTGTGCCCTTGATCCTTGAATCTTATTGTTCTACACTGACTGCGTAATCGTCTGTGCTGTTGCTCTGATGTCTGTGCATCTGTTTTTCTTTCCAAGTTTTTTTTTACATTCCAAATATCAAAGTCTTGTATTAACCAGAATACTACCATCCTTCTCTCCAGATGGGTAGCATTTGTGGTGATTCCTTCCACAGAGCCTTTCAGGAATTTGCCGTCTGCAATTTTAAGAAGGATGATCTGTGCCAGGTGGAGCCATTTGTATGTCCAGCATGCACACCAGACATGCTGGCCATATCAGCAGATGGTAACAGGAAACATTACCATTATAAGAAGTCCAAAGGGTTGGTGGAATCACTTTCTCATTTTAGTAATTGATCTATTGACTATACTGGACCTCACTGCCAGTACATTTAACTCTTCGTGTGTCATTTTCACAAATTCTAGAGACAATATGTAATAATGTTTGTGGATGTGTGATTATGTTGTCAAACACTTTTTTTTTTCTAATGTACCAGGACAGATGAACCATCTCTCTTTGATGGACTCTTTATTGCAGAGGATGTTAAAGTGTCAGCCTTTGTTGACAAAATCCGAAGCCTGATGACAGTTGTAAGGATGTTTTTAACCACCTAATTCTTCTTTAATTTTTGTCTCAGTATTACGTGTAACACATTGTATCTAATTTCAGAGCACTGGTCATGATGATTGTGGGCCGGCAACATTTACGGCAGCCAGAGAAACATCCCACAAATCACGAGCAAAGGTGGATGAGGCTCGAAATCGCTGTGTGCCGCCATGGAACGTTGCTACAAGGCCTGAACCACTACCGTGGGGAAATATATGCATATCCACTGTTCTTGCAGAAAGAATTGTCTGAAAAGGTAAACGCGACGTTCTTTTGTATGGACATCACTTGCAGGTAGTCACAACCGTTGCCTCATCATAACTCTGTATTTTCCGCAGGTGTGGCCATTACTACTGAGTTCTTATTGCATGGGTTATCAAAGCTCTGTTACACTGGTCAGACCACACTCATTTTGTGGTGAAAAAAAATTTCATCAGACGTATGAACACACAGATTCAAGTTGAAAACACTACCAATACCAACCTTTTCACTCCAAGTCCTGCTTTGTGTCCTTACCATTATGAACCTCAAATGCTGTGTTGTTTTTTCTATTACAGATATTGGCCATACCTGACAAAAATGGCAGAGAAGTTGCCAGAGCTCCAGCCTCTTGTAGACATGAAGCCATTTCTCTCAGTAATGCATGCCAAGGCTCACACTGGCAAATGTGAGGTACAGTGGCAAGTTAAATGTTTGTATCACAACACTGATTTTAAGTCTCTTACCTCTTCTCTTCCACTAGAAATATACTGTAGCTTTATTTTTATCTCTTCAAGCTCAGATATGTAAGTTCACATCCATAAAATAATTTAGATTTTTATATGTAATCATGTTATGCATTTATTAAGTTTCCTGTAGGACCAGAGATATACACTACATGCTTTTAAAGTGCTGTTCTGTGTGCACATCATGCCCGTGTGTAGGTCAGGTGTGTCCAGGAGCAAGAAAGTAAACACAGGAACAAGGCCTTGTCTTCACGACTAGTGTATACGTCTCTGACAAAGACATTGCTAACCTATGTCAAAAGCACAGTTGTAATTTGCTTATAACCATGATGATTATCTGAACAGTATAGCATCATAATGCTGAATGTACTTTGAGGAAACATTTTGAAAATCCTACACTGTTTTATGCTTTGTAAAGGAAGGCATGCTGCCCCCAGATGACTGGGCAAAAGAAATATTAAGCATGTACAATAGCACTAACATGCTCACATGTTCTTGAAGTCTGGAGAGTTGCGTTTGCAGTATGAACCAGATCAGAGTCAATTTGGTATAAGGCCAAGATAACCATCTCGTCTCAATGTTGGTCTTTTAATCTGTACTAGAGCTCAGTTGGCATCTCCAGTGAACCACATTAACAAAGCAAACATACTAGGAACTTAAACAAATAGGTTGGATGTGAAAGCATGACTCTAATACAAATGTCTTAATCTTATTGTCTGTTTTTGGAATAGGTGAGGTGGGGGGGGGGAGAAACCAGGAGGGCGCAGGAAACACAATTAGTGAGGAAGTCGAACAAGTAAACAACTTCCTGTCAAGAGCAGCTCTCACCACTAAATATATGACTAAGTCAGGTTGGTAAAAGCAAAATATATGCTTGGAAATAGCATCACATGATAAAATGTATTTTAATTTTACGTTTGCATAATTTCTGGGAGGTTTTTTGTTTGTTTGTTTTTTGCAGGCAGAGCTGACATGATTACGGTCCTTGCCATGGCATGGAACAATCGGAAACATGAGAGTCTCCACAAGACACTGGCCAAGAGATTTGTCAAAGTAAGAAGTCTGTGGGTCTATGTTGTATGTTGAAATAGGGCACCATTTATGCAGAGTGTGAAACCCAAGTACTGAGGCTGAATCCTCAGCAACAGCCCTTGGTCTGATTCCCACCTGTGGCTCTTTGTTGCATTTCAATCTTCCTCTCTTTCCCTCTTTTTCTGGTGCTTGTCAGGTGTTCTAATAGGCCTGTTTGATTGGTTTAAATCATAATCACAATTATTTAGTTAGGACCATGTTAAAAATGTGATATCGAAAAAAATATTTTTTAAATCTAACTAGGGAATACAGTACAGCCCCCATTCATCTATCTGGGCTGCGCTGGGGTACCGTGGTGACTTCCGCCTCCTTCCGCCCATCACGCTCTCCCTACACACTCAAAACAAATATGTCAACGTTTGATAAGGCACAGTGAGGACTTTTTTGCCAGAAAGACTAGTGGCCCTTTTCCACTACACAGTTACAGCTCTGTTCTGCTCGACTCAGTTTAGGTCTTTTCCCTTTACAGCTGAGTTCTTCAGTTGGGTGAGCGGGGTCGTCATATCAAAAGACACAGCACACATAAAATAGTTTGTCATTTCCCCCAAAAATCGTTATCGGAAATCGTTTTTTGAGAGAAGAAAATCGAGATTTTATTTTTGGGCAAAATCTAACAGCCCTTAAATATCTAACCAAAAATAATAATGGAGGCGGTGGGTAGATCACCAATGACCATGTAGGAATACAATATTGTTTGTAAGTAATGGTTGTTTATTAATTTGATTTATTGTCAATTAATTGTTAACAGCTGTATGTTGAGAGATTACACCTTGGGCTCTTGTATTCATCTCTAGGCCACACAGAGAGCAGATGTAGAAGGAGCCAACCTCCAACATCTCAAACAGGAGCTGAACATATCTCTGGAGGACACAGAGCAGTGGGTGGAGGATGTGAAGCAGAGGGCGTCCTCTGGTGTGTAATGTGGTTGGTGGTGGTGTGTCAGTATGATAGGTCTTGTGATATTTGATTACATGACGTTTTACATCTTGCCTTGTTTCTATTTTTCAAGAGAGACCTACATGTAGTGCTGACAGTAGCCAGGAGGAGCTCCAGAGGGAGATAGAGGACATAATTTATTCCATAAGAAAGAAGAAAAATGATCTCTATCGACAAAATGGTATGAAGTATTACATCACTCAACAGCTAATGCTGTTTTGTTCTTTTCCTAATATTTCTTTTAATCAAACAGACAGCAACAAAACGAGGCAGCGAAAAAGGAGGAGACTAGCTGAGGTCAAGAAAAAACTGAAAGACACAATCATGCACTACAATGCTGAACCTGCATTTGAGCCAAAAATTGACACTGAAGCAGTGTGCAGTCTCTCTGACAATGTCATTCTGCCTTGGGATGCGCAAGGAGATGGTAAGCAAGTGTTTTTTGTGATTTTGAAATTCATAGAATTCAAATAATGCGAAGCTAGTTCAGGCAGACAAGTCAAGCTGCGCCCATCCTGATCAGCTGATCAGTCACCTGCTCTCCTCATCCAAATAGAAGCGGGTTATTTAAACCCCCCAGCTCACCTGCTCATCCCTGGCTATGCTGCCGCTGCTCTGCGGCTACTACTTACATCTCGCTGCCGCCCATGAGGTTTTGCAAACCCACCTCCTGCCCAGCATCCATCTGTGTTGCCTTGAGTTGCCTTGTGTCTGAATTGTGCTATACAAATAAACTTGCCTTGCCTTGCCTTGCCTTGTGGGCTCTGTCTCTATGATTCCCTGCGGGGGTCTGCTTTATTGCCTGTAATGTCTGCCGAAGCAGATCATTCAGGGAACGAATTACTGAGACAGAGCCTGACACCAGACCTGCTGCAGCCATGCTCAAGGATACCTATGCTGTGCTTCAGCTTACCATGCTTACGCTCAACAAATGATTTGTACTCATTCCAGAGTTGTCTGACTGAACTGTTGTACGTAGTAAAATGCTTTGATGGTTTCATATCTGTTCTCTTTTCCAAAACAGTGGTGAGTCTACGCTTAAAGAGGCGACTTTTTGACCAGGTCATGCTGGTTAGGCGAATGGAAGAGGAGAGGCTTATCATTGTGAAAGAGATGGCCCAGCATTGCCAATATTTGAGAAAGGCTTTGGGCAAACTTAATAACCTCCTTCGCCAGGTTGACCAGGACATCAAGAACCACGGTAGGTTCCACACAATCTCCCCTTACTAAAAGGAGGATGCATTCTCAGTGACTTTGACATCTTTCTAAACCCAATGACCGAGTTCGAGTTGCACTTAAGTTGCACACACAGTGACTTCAGACTTGAGTTGGACTTGTGTTTTTGGACTCATGAACAGTCATTATTTTCTTGGCTTGTGCCGATTTTGGCCATTATAAAACACACTGCTACAGCTGAGCAGCGCCACATGATCTGTATTCAGATGGAGCTTAGATCTTCATATATTGAACTCCTTTTATACAAAGTACAGCCAAACAGAGGCTGTAGAGAGAGTAACAGCAGAGTGACAGGTGTGATAGGTGAACCGGCTGTTTTTTTGTTTGTTTGTTTTTTCCCCAGAGCATTGTGTCTTTTCGTTATATTTACTTTGCATATATTGTTATATTTACCACTTTGCAATACCCTGTTTAAAGTGATCATATGCTAAACAACTAATCTATACTGTATGCTAATAGATAAAGGGGTGATGATGATGACAATACAGTAAATGCTTTGAATTTCTTAGATATAGCTGTGCAGTATTCTTAGCAGATCGGATAGCAGCAGATGATATAAGGGTCATTACAACCAGAAGAGACAGGAGACTTTTATTTTTTAGAGACTTTACGCTTGATTGGACTTCCCAAAAAGACTTGTGAACATCTCTGCCAATGACGCAATACTATGCAATGATAAATCAGTGCCACTGAGCAGTAAAATGGCATGTAGTGACATGTAATGACACTATCACACTAGTGTCATGTAATTATTGCAGTTTCATCAAATCTAAACACCCTTTTTTTTGTCACAAATCCAGTAACATGTTCAAAATGCATGATCCAGACTTCGTTGATCAATATAAGCTGCCTTATTTATCAAAATGTTCTTTTCATTTTAGTGTCATCCCCAGATATGACTGAAGAGGGATACAGGGGACTACACTGCTTTCTTCTTCACAAGCGGCACTTTCTTCATGAGAAACTGAGCAGTGTCACCAGCACCTATGCCCTTGTGGATGCAAGCTCCTCTTTCAGTCCATTTGAGGAAGAAAAAGAGGACGCAGAAGAAGAGGAGGGAGAAGAAGAGGGGGAAGAAAAAGAGGAATAGGAGAGTCAAAAGGACAATAGCAGTTCAGAAGAAGAATTTTAGACAGATGACACTGGATTAAAACAGACAGGATTCTGATTGATATTGAATTCCAGTGTTAGTATAGTGACATGTACAAATTTGTCAATGTTGGGAAAGTGAAAGTATAGGTGTCATGGAAGTACCTCAAAACTGTTGCAAGTGAATGTATTTTACTTCATCAATATCTGTGTGTGGATAGCTGAGAATAGTAAGGGGGTGGGGTTCTGCTGACATGCATTGTTCATGGTTCATAAACCATGACATCAAGATTTCAGCTTCATAAAAAAGAAAAAAAAAAAAAAAAGGCAAACCCACTGCTACTGTGTCTGTTGTGTCTTAAGTCCACTTGTGGTAATGACAGATGATAGAATAGTGTATATTTTATTATTGTTGTTGTCTAATAATGATATGATAATGATAATAATCCTTTTATTAAATTATTATTGATGATGATAATAATAATGATAATCCCCGCCAGGAGAGACCCCGGGGAAGACCCAGGACACGCCCCTTTGGATCCTCCCGGAAGCGCCAGAGGAAGTTTGGGTGTACGTGCGCAGACTGGATGGATGGATTAGTGTGAAAATACAACTCACATCCTCAAAGTGAATGCTACAAATGCCATATTATTCAATGCATTCGTTAAACCTGGTACAGACGTGCATTTTGAGCTGTATTATTAAAAGAAGTCTTATGAGATCGGCAGAAAGCTTTGTGACGTAGTTGGACTCATTCGATTCCTGCTATGAGCTGTCCCCCGTAGATTGGCTGCGTTCGGTTTCGGTCAACCATGCTGCAGCAAAGCTAGCCTGACATATTTTCAAATAAATGACTCAAATGCAGTGTTGTGTGTCATTTCTTAACTTAACCCAACTATAATTACTGCCATTACAAGTTCGACTTAAGTAAATATGTTATGTATTCAGTATGTAAAGCAATGCTAACCCTAGATCTTCTGTTTTATACAGCGGAAGAACCCGCCTCCATTGCTATTTGGCGTAAATCTGCATTGCGCGGTTCTAAACACATCTTAAATAAACCCTATTTACCCTTTTCTTTACATATAGGCACTGTCATCGCTAGTTCGGCTTTACTAGATATTCGATGTCATCAGTATATGTGTCTTTTTAAAACCCTGTTTTTACATACGTTTGAAAACCGGAAAAAAATACAAATATCAGGTGACTTTGTATCAAGCCACGCGTCGCAGCTCATGGGATTTGTAGTTTCTACAACGATTATTGATTTCCTGGAATAGGTGGTTATAAATAATAAAATAAATCCATTACGGGGGTTTTAGGGGAGTGGAAAACACATTTTGATTGAACAGAATATAAGTGTATATAATAAAAGTGGGTGAAAATATACGTTTCCCATTTTGGGCAGTACCTCCACTTGCTTACTATATCCACTATGTATAGTCACACAGCTGAGTTCATAAGCTTTCTAGAACACTTTGTCCCATTTCTGTAGCTCCTTTTGGTGCTGAATTACAACCCTTCAAAAATTCTCAGAAGTCAGGGTTCGAAGGTCAATAGTTCAAAGAAGGAGCCATGTACGACCCCCAAACCCACATATTTTATTCCCCAGGTGGAGACCTTTCCAATGATGTCTTTATTGTAGTCCTACGACAAAGTATAGATTTTCACATTTCATGGACACAGCTGTGCCTGGGCTTAGATTCAGAGAGCCTTTTGAGGCCTCAGCCCATGAAATAAGGATTTTCTTTAAAAAGAAAAATAAGATGAAGAAAAAACATGTAAAATAATCATATCTGACAGATTTACAACTGAATTAGTAATTAATATTGTATCTGACACCCTGCTGAGGAGGTGTTTTAAGGAGCTCTTCTATAGCAAAGGGGGAAGGAGGGTGTCTCACTCTTCCCCCAGGAGGTTTGCTGAGTTTGGGAGGACTTTGTAGACTGCATGCACAAGGAACCGGATGTGATGGAAGTCTGCCTGCATGATGTTTGACCAGGTGACTTTGTGCTGCAATGTGCTCTCCCATCGTGTCCATGCTGCCTGCTGCCTGAGTCCCACTGCCCTTCTCACTCTGTCTTCCTCCAGGCCTGCTTGAACCTGTTCCTGGAGTAGTGCACAGGCCTTGCTGACCTGGGTCTTTGGGAGTTAGCCCAAGCCCGCTCTTCCTGATGCCAAGGCCTCCACCAGAGCCTTTTGCCTTAGGCGTGACTCTGCCACCTCCACTGCCTTCCATTTACTTCCTGTCCTCACCACCAGACGTCTTGAACCAAACATAATGTGAAAACTAAAATCACAACAGCTATTTGTCAGTGGATTTTGAGTAGGCCTAAATCAGACCCCATTTTTATTATGTCTGATAATGCTCACCGTCACTGGGCAACACTAGCTGGTGTGAATCCTTATCTTTATGTTTATGCACTATAGCCAATTGGATGTTAACACTCCCCTTTGCTGTCTCGGTCCACCTTTCTAGTATAAGAATCTGAGCTTTATTGTTTGACCCTTAGAATTAAGGTGGCCTCACGCACTTATGCTGTGTTGACGACTCTTCTGTTCACCTTGATCAAGTGAATAAACTCCTTCAGCATAACACATCCAGGATTCTGGTACTTCTTCTTCACCGGCATCACAACAAATTCCTCCCTAACAATGTCCAATAGGTCATTTCGGATATTTGTGGTTTATTTGTGTGTTTCAATGAAAAGAAGCATCTCAACAAAACACTAATGTCCCAGCTTTCTTCCCAAGACATCCCATTCAAAACACATACAGGTTTTACACGTCATATCAATAATTTTATTGTTGAGAAGGTCGATGAAAAGCTTCAGCTCCAGGCAAAAATTTACAGGTCACAATGTAAACGTGATAAACCGCATCTCGTTGCCATCACCATCTCAGACAACAAGATAGAGGATCAGCATTGTTCATGCACTGCAGGGTAAGTGTGATTTATTTCAATGTATTAGTTTACTATCACTTTCAATTTATTAATCTAACTTGACGTGACTTGTAAAATATGCTATGGTAATTACCAGTGTTGGGCAGTAACGTCGCAAGTAGCGGCGTTACTAGTTTAACTACATTTCTCAGTAGCGTGGTGGTAGTGTCGCTATTTCCTGAATGAAATAGCTTTCAGTAGCTTAGCTCTTTTATTGACCAAGTAGCGCGGTAGCGTACACACAAGCTACATTTTTACGAACACCTCTGAAGTTCCATGACATTGATCTGACACATCACATCATCATTGAATCCATAGGGAACCGGGTTACTGCTCCCATATTATTGGTCTATTCCACTATGTTGACCGGCTGCGGGGGAGCGATCAGCTGTCCTGTACAAGTCAGGCCCAGCTGTGGCATCGGCCGAGAGGCAAGCGGATCACAAGCGGCCAACCTATCACGTCTGTCATTGTTGCCAAAGCAAAGGCTAAACGGAAAAAGAGGCCGGTCATCCGTTCCTACAACCCAAACAGGTAATCATAGGTTGATGTCATGTACAGTACACAGTGGTGGGCAAAGTACTTATTCTGCAGTTAAACAGTTTGTGTGTTTATTTTCATTCAGTCATATTCTCTTCATGAACTCAGAGAAACAACATGTTTTCATCTTTGTGATGTTGCATGTACTGTACAATATCCAAGTATCACTGTAACATTGTGAGGTGACTATGAAGCTCATGTTTTGCAATACATTACCTAAAACAACCTTGCTGCCCTTTTTAGGAAAGAGTCAGGTGTGAGAGCAGATGTATATGATGTCATAAAAAACATGACCGAGGCCCCAATAAGTTACCTGGTCAATCAGACAGCTGCTAGGGTGGCAGTACAGGGAAAGGAACTTCCAATCAGATGTGGCTTGAGTTACCAGGTAAATAATACACTAACAGTCTGCACACTGCACAGTATCTGGAGGAAAGATGGTTCAAATATTCATATTCATATCAACATAAGTAGACTATGACAGCTAACAGTTGATAAATTTATTTTTATTTCCATTTGAAAACATTCAAGTAATGTGCATTCCTACATCATTTCTCATAATGATGTATGGGGGACCCCCAGAGGTCAAAATGTGCAACACTTACAGCTAATCACAGTAGATTATCAACAAATACAAATATTCCAGTCACAAAAAAATCTGTACACATATATACACACATACAATAAAATTATTCACTCCCTCTCATATGTTATTATTAGTTATATTGAAATTTCTTCTGTTTCTGTTTTTGTCATAACTTCAATTTCCTTTTCCTGTAGCTTCCAGTGTTAAACAAGCCGGCATCATCCCTGCCCGTATCCTGTTCCTGTGCCGACAACATCCCCAGGCCCCTCACCTCAGACATCTCTCTACCAACACCTACTGAACAAGTCAATCAGAGTTTCAATCTTGAAGAAGCAAGGAAAATTCAAGTGGCAACAAAGGCACAGGCTGTCTGTGAGAAATGGCACAAAGATCGTGAGGGAAGGCTGACAGCCTCTAACTTTGGAAAAATACTGAAAAGAAAAAAAAGTTACAGAGGAATTCATCCAGTCGATGTACTACCCCAAACCCTTCACCTCAAAGGCAACGAGCGATGGCACTGCCAGTGAGCCAAAGGCAAAGGAGCTCTACCAAGAGAAATATCCATGTAGACATGTACACGATGCTGGTCTAATGCTACAGCCAGAGCTGCCGTTCCTTGGTGCAACCCCGGATGCTATTATATGTGATGATGGGGAAACTGGACTGCTCGAAATTTAGTGCCCCTTTGGATCAAGAGACATCACCATAGAAGAAGCTGCCTCAACTGTCAAAGATTTCTATGTCATCAACAATGGACAAGACATCAAAGTATATAAAAAGCCACAACTGCTACTATCAAATCCAAGGGCAGCTGCTTTTAAGTGGACTTGATTTCTGTGATTTTGTCCTTTACACAAGAGCAGATCTGTACATTGAGAGAGTATACAAAAATGTCCTGTTCATCAATTCAATGATTGCAAAGCTTCATGAATTTCATGTAAATAACTTTTGTCCCAAGAAATAGATCTCACCTCCTCTCTTGATTTTTCTGTCCTTCTTGGTCCTTCTGGGAGCTGATTCACACCTGTAAATGAAAGAAAAATAACATCATTAGGGCTGCAAGCAGGGCCGCCTTAACCTTATGTTAGGCCCCGGGGCTAAGAGGTTTTGTAGGCCCTCCATCCCCTCCATTTATAGAGTCTCATTTTAAAAAAGTGTAATATCTAGGTAATCTACATCACAAAATGCAGTAGTTTCTTTCGAGACATACAACAGTAAATTTTCCCTCTTTGAGCCAGAAAACACTATAATATTATTATTAACATATCACTGAGCCCACTTGAGCATAAACACCATACACTTTATTTAACAACCACACAGAGCAACTTATGGTGATAATAAAACCAACATGTGTGAAAGTATGATTTCAAACAATATTATGAAAAACATCACCAACCATCACCTGTCTGCACAAACATTGATGATAACTAATAACAGCAAAGAACAGCAAAAGATCAAAGTAGAAGCCTCTTCTCTGACCTCAGCGGGCCCTGTGAACCAATCACATGCACCTGCACAGACACACAAACACACTCCATTCAGCCCCATGGACAGCAACATGGCCTAATGCCAGGTACCAAAAAGATGAAACTGAGCAACATTTATAGAAGTTTTGCAGTATAATCTAGACAAATATCTAGGCAGATGTGCATTTCTCTAAAACAATGCACAACCGCAACAATTTAAATTCAGCACAAGCTATAAATACAGAAGTGCTTTCGTCTAATCTTCCCCACATGATAGCATCTTTACTTTGACAGGACTCATGTCCAATTTTCACCCAATAAGCGCGCACTTTTGTGTCAATATTGTTTCCCCAGCGGCCCGGGTCACTGTTATACAGAGCAGAGGTGTATAAAGTTATTAAAAAATAATCAAGTAAAAGGAAAAGTACCATAACTGAAAATGACTTTGGTAAAAGTAAAAGTCACCCATAAGAAAATTACTTGAGTAAAAGTCTTAAAGTAGCTCACATTAAATGTACTTAAGTATCTTGTGAAAAAATGTACTTGATACAAGTACAAGTAAAGAACAGAGTATTTTTAGAGTACCGTAAAATACCGAATACTAGTCGGGGCGTTTATTTGTTTCAGTCACTTAACATACCAGGCATTTGTTGGCTAGGAGTGTTTACAGGCTGGTCCCTGATCATTTGTGTGTCCTTTTTTGTTTGTTTACCATGCATTATGATAGTAGCCTACTTTTGGCTTCTGAAACCAGCATAACCAATTATGAAAGTCTCTGCAGTAACGTGCATCATAAGAATTAGGTTTCAGATGCAGAATGCCATGTGGTCCTAGAGCTCATAAGCTAACTTACTGTAGCTTAACTGTTTGCTAACAGCCGCACCTTTCAGGTAAAATCGCATACTTTCAGAGGCATGAGTGACTAACTAAAGCGTAACTAAGTGTAAACTGAATTTTTAAATAAGCTATATTTGGATAAATTGACCACATATCTGGGATCTACGTTGTTACTTTCTCGCATGAAATGTTTTTAAAACTTAATAAAGTGACATATTAACGGCCGTAAAACGAAAAGTGGAGACAACCTAGACCGGAGGCGTGGATTGTGTGGGCTGCAGTTGCCGCTAGAGGTCGCTGGCTGGCTGCTAAACGTAACAAACAGTCATAATTCGTGTGCGTGCCATACGATAACTATGGTCGTTTGGCGGAGGAGGACAGTCTGCTACAACGACAACTTATGAAGTAAAACTAATCCAAGGAGATTTTTTGTTTTCCTTTTTCTCTTTGCCCCTAGTTCTCTATTTTCACGCGGGGTGCTACTCCAGTCATAAGATGCAGGAAAGTGTTTTGTTTCTCTGTAGGATGCCCCCCTCTCTTCTTCTTCTTCTTCTTCTTTCTCTTTTTCAGAGACTCGAGGCGTTCTAGTGTGACTTTTCTCCTCTTTAACACCTTGTTTGATAAAAGCAAGATATCTCTGCAACAGCGCGTTGTATTTTAAAAAAAATGTCATAAGGACTTAATCCCGGGTCATTTAATACGGTTCTCATTTTTTTCATCCAAATAACCTTCAGCCGTGTGTCTCATCGATTGAGTTTGAGTTTCACCGGCCACGGGCATAGGGCTCGATTGAGTCAGACGACTCATTTGCTGAGCGTTCAGCAGATAGATCTTTTGAGTTGCTTTTTGTTGACTCGCCATCTCTCCCACAAATGTATCCTCTATTGACCAGACCTCCTAGAAGTTGTCCAAATATAGGTACCACGGCCGAGAGCAACGGTAAAAGGAAACCTCCAGACTGCCTCATCAAAGCAGTGCGTCGGTTTTTCAGAGATATTTTTTTTATTTGCCAACAGTCTGATTTTTTCTGCTTTTTCAGTTTGTTTATATTGACAGGGTGTGAGAGGGAGTTTCCTTTTAACAGGTTTGAACAGATTTCACCGAGACACTGAAGAAAATCTGATGAGCAGTGTCGGAGAATATCTCTCCGCTTCTGAGGTGTGCAGTGACATAATGCGCTCAGCAGAGGAACGTTTCTTTTTATGCGGTCCGACATGGTTGTGTCTCTCGCTATTTGGCTTTAGGCAGATAAACCACGGGCCACTGATGAGGCAGTATACCGGACCTCAGTCTGTAGCGCTCTGGACAACCCGGTGTCAGTGGCGCCCCCAGAACATTTTCATAGGAGGGGGCCAGATGGGGCCAGTGAAATTCTTAGGGTGGCACACCAAAATGGTCCTTCTTGTGGCAACTCAGATTCAGCTTCAGTCTGTGGCTGTGTATTGCATTCCCCTTGACTCTTTTTCATTAAAAAGACAAAATGCATCCAACACCCGAAGAGACGCAGCTGTGTCTGCCTCTGCGCCGGCGCCTGCGGCCGTGGCTGGAGCTGTCGTTGGAGGAGGAGGAGGAGGAGCTGCTGGATCTCTTCCGTCTTCTGTTGGTGTTTTTTTACAGCTTTTCCTTTTTTGCCTCGTTGGATGCTTGGACCAGGGACGTTACTCTCTCTCTCTTCTGGGTTTCTAAATGTGGATGGACCTGCGACAACGGGGTCTCGCTGATGCGCAGTATTTTCAACGGTTAAAAGACCGGCATATGAGGGTCTGGTGGGGGGCTCAATATTGAGCCGTGCGTCATGTGGCTCGGATACAATCAGGGGCTCCGCTGATGAGGACTGTGGCGCTGAAGGAATTTGCTCCGCTTTTTTCACAAAAACAAACAAAAAAAGATAGGCTAACTGTATAAAAATCACCTAGGAATTTGCGGTAATATAAAATATTAACTTAACAAACATCGAAGACTAATTCCAGTTCTTCACTAGAATAATCAGGCAGGTAATCTAAAAACAAGTCCTTAGGTTACAAATATGTAACAAATTACGTGTTAGCAGAAAACAATATAAACTGACCAGTCTGCATCTTGTTCATCAGGAGAGAGAGTTTCAGGCTGCAGGCAGGCAAAAGTTGTTTTGAGAGGAGTCTCCAGTACAGGTTCGACTTTATCCAACGTCTGTCTTATACAATTTTCTCGAACCCTTTCCATTTTCGCTGGAATATACTCTTGCCTATTATCTGCAGATTTTTCCAATCCGTTTTAAGATAATGCTATATTATTCGATGCTCCTCGCAGTGTGTAACCCTAAACAAAAAGGGTGGTGACCTTCGACCTAACAATTAACAGGGTGAAGTTGTCTGGAAAGAAGTCTTCAGTACAGGCTCGACTATATCCAACGTCTTTCTTGTAGCATTTTTTCAAACCCTTTTCATTTTCACTGGAATTTCCTCTCGCTAATTATCTACAGAGTTTCCCCTCTCCTCGCAAGTAGTAACCCTGAAAAGGGTGGTGACCTTCGACCTAACAATAGAGACAAATCAGCTCTGATCCACAGGTGGTGTGACAGAGGGACAGAGGGATAGAAAGAGCCAGAGAGCCAGACATTCAGAGGCGGAAGGATTTTGTTCCGGACACAGGTCTTCTTTGTATATTACAGACACAGTTGTTAATTTTTTGACCACGAAAACTGGAGCGCTTCACTTGTCCTCAGCCTGGTGCTCCTTCCTGGCCGCATGGTTGTTTTCTTGTTTAACCTCTTTTGCGATTGTCTGACTTGCAACGTGTCTTGTCGCCATTTTTTTTTTTTTTTTATTCACTGACAACCTGATATTTATCACGCTTTAAAAAAACATTGATTAGACAATAAACTTTTTTTTTAATATAGGCGCCTCTCCCTTCACTCCTTCAACTCATTGGTCGAGAGACAAAATGACATCGCTACCTCTCATTGGACCAAAACAACGGAGGCGGGACTTATGAAACGGCACCCTCTCATTGGTTTAACTACGGAGGCGGGACTTATGACACGCACACTCATATTGGTTAGAAGGGGGCGGGACTTAACCAACATACTGCAATCTCATTGGTCCACAGAAAACAATAGAGAACAATAGACCTGTCACTTTGACAAGAAGTGCATTAGATATCGCTCTCATTCATAATAAAGATTATTTCCTCAAAGTACTTAGCTCAGGTTGACTAAAACTCATAACTGACTAACACTTGTTATCCGTTTCTATTCCATCAGCTCGCCCAGCTTCTGTATCAGCCCTAAGGTTTGTATATGGTCATATTCAGAGGCGGTCCTGGCTAGATTCCCCCCCCGCCTCTTTTGACCAGTCCTTCCAGAAAAACACAGAGTTTTTTTGTGATTGTTGCGGGCAAAAATTCTTGATTATGCGGCACTTTTTCTTAAAAAATGCAATGAAATATGCGGGATATTTATGCAATTTTGTGCAATGAAATTGCGGTAACTCCCAAAATTTGTGGTTTGATAATAAAAAGAGAGAAAAAGTGATTCCCCCAACACCCTGTTCTCACCAGGCTACTACCATAATGTAAAGAGTCATTTCTTATTACTTCCTATGATAAGCAGCATACTACATCACAGCTGGGAATATTTAAGTTCTTGTTTTATTTCAGACCTTAATAAAAACATGGCTCAAACTAACAAAACATTGATGAGTCAAACAAGGTCTGTAGCTTTACAAAAGGAACATGCTATTCTGTAAAAATGAATAAAGAAAATAAAAATAAATCAATAAATGTGTGTTTCCTGTTTTACAGAGGTAGCTATACAAAACAGACATTTTCTGTTAAAATAAGTGCTTCCAATGGACAAAGTGCAATCTCTTACTGTACCATACATTTACATACTACTGATATACTTACAACTGGAAGGTTTTTGAAACTAGTATGATTTTTTTTGCTGGCAAATGAGGATGAGTTGCGGGCTTCATCATGGCTTCATCGCTTTTTGATGATGTTCACGTCGCGTAATTACGTCACTTCATAACGTTCCCATGGCAACAGGGGGAAATGGCTGCTCTTGTGTGAAGCAAACACAACATTTTTCAACTTCCTGCTGAGATATATGTGACTTTTTTGCAACGAAAATGCGGGGATTATGAAATTATGCAAGCCCCGCATATTTTGCGCGGAAATCGGCAATTTATGCAGCGAAAGTGCGGCGTATTTGAAAAAATGCCGCCCCCGCATAAATATGCGGACTTTGGCTGATTATGATTTGAATTATGCGATCGCATAATCGCGTTTTTCTGGAGGGACTGTCTGACACACACAACCTGTATGACTCTGAGCAGCAAGTTGAGGTGACAATGAGGGCGCCCCAGCGCCCACTCCAGTAAGGGAAATGAGCGGCGGTAGTCTAGAAAACTGGCGATTTCTTTTTTTTTTTTTTTTTCGTGAGGGCGTATGGGGTGCCGAATGTAAAAATTCAATCACACTTTTGTGGCTGATATATTTAGAATATTTAGCTCACTTTTCTCACATTTAGCTCACTTTTCTCACATTTAGCTCATTTTCATGACGTTTGAGGTACAAATTAAATGCTAAATCTAAATGCTAAATCTAAATGTTAAATCTAAATCTAAATGCTAAATCTAAATCTAAATGTTAAATCTAAATCTAAATGCTAAATCTAAATCTAAATGTTAAATCTAAATCTAAATGTTAAATCTAAATCTAAATGCTAAATCTAAATCTAAATGTTAAATCTAAATCTAAATGCTAAATCTAAATCTAAATACTTAATCTAAATTCTAAATCTAAATCTAAATGTTAAATCTAAATCTAAATCTAAATGCTTAATCTAAATGCTAAATCTAAATCTAAATGTTAAAAGTTAAATCTAAATGTTAAATCTAAATCTAAATGCTAAATCTAAATCTAAATGTTAAATCGAAATCTAAATGTTAAATGTTAAATCTAAATGTTAAATCTAAATCTAAATGCTAAATCTAAATTTAAATGTTAAATCTAAATCTAAATGTTAAATGTTAAATCTAAATGTTAAATCTAAATCTAAATGTTAAATGCTAAATCTAAATGTTTAGAAAATATGCAAATAGCCCACGCCTGTCAGCGTGCACAGACCCGCCCACACCTCTGACGGACCGACGTGCTGTGGATGCGGAGGCAAAGAGAAGAAGGACCGAACATGGCCGGCTCGCTCCAATTAGGAGATACTGAGCGGGCAGTTATGGCAGGTGTGCCTGTTGCACTCCAAGGTGCACTTCCGCCGGTACCGTCCACACCGTTAACGGTAAGTTACGTAGTTAAAAGTTGAACTTTTCGCTGTATTCTGGGGGAAGCTATTGTTAGCTAACCGACCTAGCAAGCTAACATTTGCCAGAGTGACTTGGGTGCCAGCTAAGGTTTTGTGATTCACTAAAAGTTACTTTCGACTGTTATTTAGAGTTACCCATATCTTAGTGATTACAGGTAAGAAAGCTGACTGTGCCTCATGAAGCATAAGCTGTGGTAGCTAAATAATGTTATGTAGCTAACTTTCCCAGATTGCTAACGTTAGCGCTATTGCTCGTTACATTAACCGAAGGACCAGGAGTTTTGCCGCCATGAAGGACATTTAATAAAAAAAAAAATTCTTAAAACTCTTCTCCAAGGCATAACCAATATGAGCTGAAAGCTGTTTTTAAAGCAATCAAAGAATCTATGCTTTCCAAGGATGTGTCCTGTTAGTATGTTTGTGGTGTACACCGGACTCTATGGTCATTAAACACTTTAACATTGATTTTTAACAGGTTGACATGTTGGCTCTTGTTTCAGGTCTCCACACCCCAGGTTAACCCACAGGCCCCTACAGCTGTGTCCTCAGGCACTGCCACCTTTGCTACCACTATGACATCACTGAGATCAGTAAGTAAAGTTGTGATATAGCATTACAACCTTTTGTTACCTAAGTTAACTGAGAAACATTAGTTCATGACAGAAAACGCATCCAGGGATTCAGGGGTTCCAGGCCCCTTGGCTTATAGAGAGGCAGCAATACACAGGAAACATTAGTTCATGACAGAAAACGCATCCAGTTTATCAGCTAATTCAGAAGGCATATTTTAGAGCTAGTTATTGTTCTGCTATAGTTCATCTTGATACATCTTCCATTATATACATCATGTTGGTTGTGTGACTTAACTATAATTGCATATTAGACCTCCCTTGTCATTCCAGCTTGTCCCAGGTTAGTTCTTAAGGTCTCAATGAATGGTCAGGGTTAGAAGGTTACTATAAAAATATATCCCTGATGACCTGTGTAAAAAGTTCTTGTCAATAACCTAAAACCTTTGGATTACCTACAACCAAATATGCAAATTATGACTTTAAGAGTTGTTCTCCTTTTCTGCATTAAAGATAAAATAATGGAAAAAATCAAAAATGTAACAAGTAATCAATGACAATGTAACTATTATCTAATAACACATTTGTCAAATCCAATTTGGGCTGATTATAGGTGCTTATTTTTTTGTAATTTGATTATAATAATCCCAATAACATGAAATGATTTACTACCCAGCCCTGTGTATAGTGATGCCAAGGGATTTGACTATGCAGTCAACATGGCTGCACGTAGGAAATGATAACAGGTTGATTAGTTCAGTGCAATTCATGATGTGTTTTTTCCATTTTTTGTAGGATGGGCATACAGTACTTTCCAAAGAGGACATTGAGGGTTTGCTGCTGCTGGGAACAACGCTTTCTGAAGTGGCTTCAGTCCTGTGGATCACCGGACCCACTTTATACAAGCTGATGTGGGAATACAACATAAGGCACACAAAATTCAGTACCATTTCTGATTAGGAATTGGATGCTTGATATTTTCTATGAACTGGAGTCAATGGAGGCCTTGGATGTAGACAATGAATGGGAATTATTTTGTCTTCATTTTGTGCACATTCTAAGGATCAATTGCACATTAGATGAGTTTAAAGCTGCATTTAACAATCATTCAATCACATCTCAAGTAAACAGAACCCCACTTCAGCTTTTCACACTAGACAAACAACTCTTGAGCCAATAATAATGAAGGTACTTAAGTAAAGAATGTAACATTAACATGTCAATCAGTAGTGGTGTACATTTAACAATGCTGTACTGTAAATACTTTTTGAGCAGATTGGTAGAAAGGCTAAACAGTTTCAACATTAGCCTGAAATGTTTTAACCAACAATAAGTAAAGCTGAAATGTATACAGGAAAATAAATCAGCAAAACCACCCATTGGTTTACTGGCTTTATTGTGTCTGTGCATGTCTAGATATGCAGGATTCAATGTCAGGATAAACGCCTGCTCTTCCTCAGTAAGGGTCCTGGAATGAAGATGTTCACCAACTTCTTTCTCTATAAGGGTGAAAAAGATACAAAACACAAAATAAAGACAAATATGTACACAACCAAATTATCACAGATTATAGACAGTGAAATGATTCAGTCTTCAACATGGGTCGGACAATGTAGAGAAAAGGCTTAACGCTTGCACATTATAGCACAACTGCAGCAGGATAGTGCACAAGTTTTACACTGACAGACAGCAATATTCTCTACTACATACTCTAATGGCTTTGTAAGGAGAATGTAGCATCTGACCTGTATAGAAAGTGTTACAGGACTGATATGGAGTGATTTCTGGATTCATGAGGGTTGTGCATCAGGAAATCCTTTGTGTGTTTTACTCTGTCAAGACATGGAGTTTTTTTTTTCCCATAATTAAGCAGGTTTATCAGGGAAAAGCATACATGTACCTTGTACACATTGGAGAAACTCTCTGAACTTAACCACCATTAACTCCTCTCTTGGTCTTCTGTTGCTTCCCAGAACAGAGTAGTTGGGTTTCAGGAGGGCAGCCACAACAGCTGCTGTAATATCACTGGGTTCTTCAGGCTTCTCAAGAAGGACCCTAAAGCAGGGATTTTCTTTCAGGAGTGGCAGAACCTGTGAAGACATCAACAAAAAATCCATCAAAAGCTTTACCCTTAAATGCATGGGCTTCTTTCCTACATACCTAGGGTCTCAGTATCTAACACAGATTTACCTACAAATTGAAATAAAATAATTCTTTTGAAATGGAGGGAGCAGTTTGGGGTTAAATGTCTTGCTCAAGGGCACACTCATCAATTCCGACCATGCAAGTTTTGCCCCACGTGTTTCTCAGGATGCAAACTTCTGGCAGCTGGACCACTTCTCTTAAAACTTACTCTACAAGCGTAGGGTTATAAGACCTTTAGATTTGAATATACATAATTATTTTAATATTAAACAGTATTTAAAAAACATTTTCACAGTTTGACATAGTACATTTATTAAAAACAAATAAGTTTGAGTAATACTAGGGGTCTGAGGGCTTCACTGAAAAAAGAAAGAAGAAGCAGGGTAAGGTGTGAATTAAAGCAGAGGTCTTCAACTGGGGGTCCATGATCCCTTGGGGGTCCACCAAATTATTGTTTGATAATATTTTGAAAATATTTTCTCAAAAATGTAAATCCTGTGTATTGCTGCCTCTCTATAAGCCAATGGGCCTGGAACCCCTGAATCCCTGGATGCGTTTTCTGTCATGAACTAATGTTTCTCAGTTAACTTAGGTAACAAAAGGTTGTAATGCTATATCACAACTTTACTTACTGATCTCAGTGATGTCATAGTGGTAGCAAAGGTGGCAGTGCCTGAGGACACAGCTGTAGGGGCCTGTGGGTTAACCTGGGGTGTGGAGACCTGAAACAAGAGCCAACATGTCAACCTGTTAAAAATCCATGTTAAAGTGTTTAATGACCATAGAGTCCGGTGTACACCACAAACATACTAACAGGACACATCCTTGGAAAGCATAGATTCTTTGATTGCTTTAAAAACAGCTTTCAGTTCATATTGGTTCTGCCTTGGAGAAGAGTTTTAAGTATTTTTCTTTTTATTAAATGTCCTTCATGGCGGCAAAACTCCTGGTCCTTCGGTTAATGTAACAAGCAATAGCGCTAACGTTAGCAATCTGGGAAAGTTAGCTACATAACATTATTTAGCTACCACAGCTTATGCTTCATGAGGCACAGTCAGCTTTCTTACCTGTAATCACTAAGTTATGGGTAACTCTAGGACCCGTCCAGACGACAACGCCGTTTTGCGAAAACGCACATGTATTGCATCGTTTTTGGCCGACCGTCCATACGGATCCTGAAAACGCAGCGCCTGAAAACGCACTTTTTTGAAAACGGGTCTCAGGGTGGAGAAATCCGAAAACGCAGCCCTCCCGTTTTCATGTGGACGGCGAATCCGCATACTTTCCAAAACAATGACGCCATCGCCCCACCCCGCGACGTTCCATAACAACAACAACAATGGCGGCCTGCATGCTCGTGTTCGTGCTGCAGAAGATATTGAGCCTTTCCTGCAACTTACTCTCCTTGTAGTTGAGTGTGAGCCGTAGCAGCAGTTTGACCTCATTAACGGTCCACATAAACGATTCTGGTTTCCTTGCACTAGCCATTTTAATCTTCTTCTTGTTGTGTTCGGATTCTCCGTCTACTGTCTGTTTACAGCGCGCAAGCTTGATGCGCATGCTCCGTGTCTTCTTCTCCGTTTTTGGTGAATGTCACGCGCCACCTATTGGCCTGGAATATGAACTACAGCGTTTTCGGTCGTTTTCAGTCGTTTTCAGTGAAGACGTGTGGACGCAAATATTCTTAAAACGATGACGAGGAAGACGGAGAAAAAAAAGATCGTTTTCACCCATGTGGACGGCCCCTAAATAACAGTCGAAAGTAACTTTCAGTGAATCACAAAACCTTAGCTGGCACCCAAGTCACACTGGCAAATGTTAGCTTGCTAGGTCGGTTAGCTAACAATAGCTTCTCCCAGAATACAGCGAAAAGTTCAACTTTTAACTACGTAACTTACCGTTAACGGTGTGGACGGTACCGGCGGAAGTGCACCTTGGAGTGCAACAGGCACACCTGCCATAACTGCCCGCTCAGTATCTCCTAATTGGAGCGAGCCGGCCATGTTCGGTCCTTCTTCTCTTTGCCTCCGCATCAACAGCACGTCGGTCCGTCAGAGGTGTGGGCGGGTCTGTGCACGCTGACAGGCGTGGGCTATTTGCATATTTTCTAAACATTTAGATTTAGATTTAACATTTAGATTTAACATTTAACATTTAGATTTAGATTTAACAATTAGATTTAGATTTAGCATTTAGATTTAGATTTAATATTTAGATTTAACATTTAACATTTAGATTTAGATTTAACATTTAGATTTAGATTTAGCATTTAGATTTAGATTTAACATTTAGATTTAACTTTTAACATTTAGATTTAGATTTAGCATTTAGATTAAGCATTTAGATTTAGATTTAGATTTAACATTTAGATTTAGATTTAACATTTAGATTTAGATTTAGAATTTAGATTAAGCATTTAGATTTAGATTTAGCTTTAGCATTTAGATTTAGATTTAACATTTAGATTTAGATTTAGCATTTAGATTTAGATTTAACATTTAGATTTAGATTTAACATTTAGATTTAGATTTAGCATTTAGATTTAGATTTAACATTTAGATTTAGCATTTAGATTTAGCATTTAATTTGTACCTCAAATGTCAGGAAAATGAGCTAAATGTGAGAAAAATGAGCTAAATGTGAGAAAAGTGAGCTAAATATTCTAAATATATCAGCCACAAAAGTGTGATTGAATTTTTACATTCGGCACCCCATAAGGGCGTGCGCCCTCACATTGATTGCGCCCTGGGCGGTCGCCCACATTGCCCATAGCAAAAACCGGCCCTGGTCATATTGTATTGATATAGTTATATAAGCCAAAAAAGACATAGAATCAAATCTTAAGAGCTCATAAATCTTTAATATTTCACTGGGCCATTCTACTACCCTTAACTTGTTGAAGCTTTCATTATCTCTGTGTTTGTTGGGCAGAGCCTGCACACATGAAAGCCATAAATAGATATTGTGTGACGATTCTTTATCAAAAGTCATGCTGTGGCAAAGGTTGTTGTCTGTAAACTGAGTACTCTCTGTCATCATTCCTCATCAATGTTTGTTTGAGCCATCTTTCACTTTCTTGACAATCGCACGACTTCTCAGAAAGCCATCATGTTGAGGTTGACCGATGGGATAATGTGATGCTTACTGTAAACGTCCCTTATTTTAATGTAAGGTTCCCTTTATTCCTGTAGAATTAGAATTGCTAAAATATCAGGTATAACTTTTTTTTAACTGTCTCGAAATGAGGTTAAAGTGTTTTAGGTTAAATGTACCTGGTGTTTTCAAAAATCTTGAAGTATCATAATTCCTCCAATATTGCAATAGTTTAACAATTCAGACTAAATTATTGATTTGAGCCATGAGTTACATGTTGGTACTGTACCAATTTTGATAACATATTAAAGCCGGTCAATGTAAGAATAAGTAAATATATTTATTAAATTAACTACCAGACCTGCTGATCCAGAAAAATAAGATTTGCATGCAGTCTCTACAGCTTCTGCCATCTGCTGGATGAACACTGTCACGACATTTTCTCACTGCTTGGGTCAAAACCTGGAAAAACATTTACAGACAGTTTGCAAGTTACCTATTCTACTGCTGCTCCTCCTTCAGTGATTGGCTCACAGGCTGAATATGATCCAGGAAATCTATGAATGTGCCTATAGGGGCGAAATGAACTGATAGTGTGACATATAAACCTGACATCGGGTTCAAAGCTTTTGTACTTTGTTGTTCCAGCAACATTTGTCTTCATCGCCTCATTGTACTGCCCAACTGACAAAACCTCATTTTTATGGCAGCTAATATGTGATTTCATCCAATAAGAAATCCTCAAAGAACTTGTCTTAATTGATCTGATTCGTTAAGTCCTGTTAATCACACTGATAAAAGCTGTAATTTAAACTTCAATTTAGGTGTTTTATGAAAACGTAATCCAAAGAAAAACTGGAAATGCCTGATTGTTGCATATGGTGAGGGTGTGGTCTGTTTTTTTCCAGTATGTTTTTTTAGCTGGAACTAATTAAAGAGCAACATTTGAGTCCATCTGTCTGACATAAGTAGGCGGTGTTCAACAATCAAAACACTGCAGAGTTTCATCATCAGTTCACGCAGAGCTTCAGCGCGTCAACACACCTGGCTGGACCACACCGCCCAGGTGAGCTGGGCGAGGACAACCGGTTGGTTCACATTGAGATGAGCACAGGCTCTCAGTGGAAAGATAACAACTTTCATCAGTGTCATGCTGACTCTGTCAGAAAGAGGAGGGAAGTGGTGGGAAGTAGCCTTCAAAATAATAGTGGAAGACTAAGCCTGTAGTTTTAAAGGATAAGTTCACATAGAAATTACAATCCACTCATTATCTTATCACCCCCCATGCTGATGAAAAGTCGGATGACAGTTCGTAGTTCACAAAACATTTCTGGAGCTTTGCAGCAAAACAGCTTTCTCCTAAATACTGATGTTTATTGGGACTTTTTTTTTTTTTTTTTTAAACAGATGAATTAAACTGTTAAAATGTCATTAAAAAGGCTTCATACATCTTGTCCAGTGTGATGCAAGTCTCTAGGACCCCTAAGATCCCATATTGATTTGAAAAGAAGCTATTTACACCCTTGATGCATGGTCGCTCTTGTGCACACATTCAGAGGGGTGGGCGCCAGTCCTATTAGCTTATATGCTACAATGAAAATTTTAAATTTTAAAGGACTTATTGTGCTTATTATTGTATGGTACTTTTTTCGTTTTGGGTGGACTTCTATTTTAAGAAAAATGTATACTTGTGAAATGCATATTTCTATGATATATGTGTGTTTTTAAAATATATTTCTTTCTTTAATATTGTACTTTTGTTTTCCTTTTACTTATTCACTTTGTTTGTATGTGTTTATTAATCCGCCAAGCTCAGACCTGTAACCAAAGAATATATATATATATATATATATATATATATATATATATATATTTATATATATATATATATATGTATATATATATATATATATTTATATATATATATATATATAAAGATTGTGTGTGTGTTGGGGACTTAAAGAATATAACATGTCATTATCTGAAAAAGAGGAAAGGAAGAAAGAAATCTACACATTTTTATAGTTTAATGCCAGAGCGAGACCACGCAACAACTTTTATTTTGAAATCGTTACCTCCGGATGTTCAGGTACGCCTCGCGGCAGCTCTGACACAGGTGCGTCAACCTGGGAGATAATTACCAGCGTGCGTTCTGTCAAAGCTGCGGACACACTGACGCATCCTGATGCGAAACAACCCTTATAATCTGTGGATTTACACGTGGGAATATTTATAATAACTTGTTTTTGTTCCTTCAAAATAAAACCATCAGACCAATTCCAGAGATTATGAGAGGAGACACAACTGTGGTAAGTGCTGAGTTGTGTGTGATTGATGTAAGTTTTAAAAGCTGCTGTGTTGTTTTTCTACGGAAGAGGATTAGGGCCAAACATGAATTTTTTTTGTAGTTCTGACTTTAAAGTCAGAATTCTGAGATTAAAGTCAGAATTCTGAGAAAAAAGTCAGAATTCTGAGAAAAAAGTCAGAATTCTGAGATTAAAGTCAGAATTCTGACTTTTTTCTCAGAATTCTGAGATTAAAGTCAGAATTCTGACTTTTTTCTCAGAATTCTGAGATTAAAGTCAGAATTCTGACTTTAAAGTCAGAATTCTGAGATTAAAGTCAGAACTAAAAAAAAAATTCACATGTGGCCCTAATCCTCTTCCGTATTTTTCTTCTTAATTTCTAACGTTAATGTTTATCAGGAGAATGACGTGGAGGCGGATGATAATGGAGAGAGTGCAGCAGCTGCAGCATCTGGAGACAGACGACCTGTGAGTACAATACATATGGGCTCTGTTAGTTTAAGTGGTGGATGTGCTTGGGTTGGCAGTGCATGTAGTTCATCTTCCACATTTCATCCTCAAGAAGGCAGACAGTGTGAATCAGTTCAGGACATGTTGACTGTAACTGTGCTGCTGGTTGATATCTCGTGCAGGATCGAGTTTCATCATGTGGCTTTTCTCTGTACATTCACTCAAGTCCAGTTTGAGAGGCAGCTTTGATACTTTTACAAGGAAAATATTGCACTTCTGATGGCTTTAGCTACTAGTTGCTACTCAGATTGCCATTCTTCATTCCCTCCCCGTGCAGTGAAAACTATGTATTTCTAGATTTGTTGAAAGAATACCAACAAACACATGATGATCTTACATTAAACTGCCCAATAGTCTTTAAAATACCTTTTTCAAGGCCGATAGAGTTTATTAGAAATCAAGGAGATGGATTTTTGGTGTGTGAAATTTCACCACAGTAGCATAAGAACCACATGATTTCACAATCTCTCTTGGTGTCTTTCCCTCAGAGTCTTGTGACGCTACAGAGTATGCTAAAGAAAGTTTCCCAGAGCCCTTTCCATGATCAATACAAGGTGAGTCTCTCCACTGACACTAGCTAACCGTCCCATAACACACGCACAAATGTACAGCATGGAAGTCACATTTGGTTGTGAACATGTAGTTGAGCCTCCTGCATGATTATGTGATTAAAGCTTTCTGTATGTTTCTTCTCAGACTGTCCTTTCATCATCATCTGACTCCAGTGGATCATCTGCGACCGAGTCTCGAAACAAACAGGTTAGAGACCGCTGATAACATCAGCTTTCACCGGTCCCAGTTAATATGTCTTTGTTCTGAACGCTGGGGTAACGGCCAAAGCAAACTGTTAGGTGCTGGAAACCCAACAGGATCATTTCAACAGTTGGAAGTGGTGCCAAATTTGTGTTTGGTGACGCATGACTCCCTCAGCGACAGGGAATGCGCGATAAGCACGACGACTGAATTCCCACGCTTCCCTCCACAAATATGTTTTGTTGCTCCTTTCAGTGTCATTAACCTTTTAAGTTTTTGCAGGACGGTGAGTTCCTCATTGATCTCTCAGCTGCTGCGACGGATGTGACTGACCACCAGCAGCTCAACGTAGGACAGGTGAGAGGAAACGTCTGCTGAACTTACAGGAATGACAGGGAACAACTCAGGAGAAATCACACCCAAGATTCAGCTGCAATGCTCTGATTTTGCAGCATTAAATGGATCATTTTTAAGCTGCAGTTTGCGGTAGAATGTTAGTTGACCATTCATATAGCTGTGAAGATATTGGATAATCATCTAACTCGTGCTGTGGCGAAGGTTAAACCCACGCCCTTTCTTTTGTTTTCTTCCGTTCTTCAGATGTTATTATGAGATCTCTGCAATGTGTAGGCGTGATTGCGCACAAGTAGTCTGACTAGACTTTTCTATTAATAAGCCTAGAGTCTTAAATCAACAACCACCAAAACAAAGCAGAGTCATCTGCCACATCAGATGATCGCAAGATGCTATCTATGAGTCTTTGTAATCCATTTTCTCGGTTGTACAGGGCACCGACACCGTCTTGTAGCAAAATAGAACAAAATACGAAGTCCAACCTTGTTAAGAAACATCTTTACATGATTTATTTTGGAAAATTTAACATTATATGTAAGATTAAGCTGTTAAGACATCACTCACAAAATTGCAAAAGCTATGACTACTCCTGCACAGGCATGCATGTCACAAACGCTTGACCTCAATGGCAAATTTCAGCCTCATAGACAGACAGTTGCCGTTCCTATCCAGAAGTTTCCGAGGAAAGTCACTGGAGATGCTATTATGGGTGGTACTTCAGGTGCTCAACAAAGTAATATAACAACTGAAGCATTGGTGGGACTTTCAAGGCTTTAGAAGCATTAGCTAAATGGGCTTGAAAACTAGATGGGAACTAGAAATAAGGTGGATAGGTTGGACAAAACATTGTGGAGAAAGGATCATCTTAATGCTGATTTGTGGTTGCTTGTAGGCTCTACACAGAGCCGACGCTGTAATCTACACAAGTCACCTATGCTGTTATGAGCATTTATATGAGTGCTCTGGTGTTGCTGTGTTGCCGGCAGCAGTGAGCAGATTGTCAGCTGTACTTTACCCTTTAAACACGCCGACTCCTTCGTGTCACAGCTGTGTCTCTGGGCCAGAAAGAGCGAACAGGCAGGGTGTCTGCAGGGAGGCGATATTTTTTTGGGAATCTCATAAATATTCATGCGGAGCCGTCATCTGAAGGCGCTACTTGATTGGCTCGTGCAACAGTGCAACATGCGTATCCTGGCTCATCGCTCAATCAAAAATCTGTGTGGATTGTTCGTGTAGGGCAGTCTGAAGATGCTCTGTCCTAGCAGCTTAGCGGGCCCTAAATAAGTCTAAGAACAGAACACAACAAATACGAAACATGGCATTTGCATAAATTATGACTATTATGTGGATAAACAATACCAACCCGCTGTCCTGAATGATTTGTAGGTATCTCGTCTCAAAGGGTGATCGAGCGAATGACGGCATATTTCAGAGGCTAAAAATGTAAATCCAATCAACTCAGAAACTCCAAAAGACATATATTTACATACTTATATTTCATACAGATTTTAGACATGACGTGTATTTCTACCACATTTCATTCAATTCAGTTAATGACCAATGTTATCTAACTGAGGCTAGATGCTTAAGTTTGCAAATGAACAATAGTAAAAAAAAAAGGTAAGTGTGGTGCTAATATGTGCAAATGTGTGGTGCTAATATCTGCTAATGTGTGGAGGTAATATGTTTTATTTTACATTACCAAACAAATGACAAACACCAAGCCAGTGTACACTGGTGACACTGGCTTGGTGTTTGTCATTTGTTTGGTCAGAGTCACCCCGATCCGCTGAAAACTTCATTTCACAGTCTGTTTAGTTTATACTATGCGCTGCTTCTTCCCAACAATCATTCAACATCTAACATTTCTGCTCTGTCATTGTCTAAATGTTCCAGAATGGAGTGTCAGAACAGCTACATTCAAGTCCTCAGGTATGTTTTTTGATGCCAGCGTCACTCTGTTTGAGCCATCTGTCAGCAGTCCAAGAGAAATCTAACCACTCTGTTTTCTCACTTGTCCCTTTCTTTGTTTAACAGAATGGATTCAATGGGGGTTTGGCCAGAAGTAACCCTTTTTATACACATTACTTGGTACATATAAGGATTTTTATTTTTTTTTTACAAAATCAGATCACAACATTATTTTAAGTTCCATCATTTTCACTGAACACTTCCCTAATGACTTGTGCTCTGTTGTCAGGAATCAGGCAGCAAAAGTCATGAGGAGGTAGGGAAGGAAAGCGCAGAAATCAACTTCGGCACCCTCTTTGTCCCTCCACCTGAATTCAGAGCTCACCTCTGGATCTTCAGACTGACATTAGACTGTGGAAAATGGAGCCAAATTTTCTGAACCTCAGAAGGATCTATTCCAGGTCCTCACAGCCAACCCTGTGCAGGGCCGCTTCCAGGCATCAACATTGGCCCAAAACAAATCTGCCAGTGGCCATTTTCATGATGTGACTCTGAGCTCACCAGACTTATTTAAGCCAGTTCCTGCTCAAAGACGGAA
>NC_044199.1:22532855-22583447 GCF_900880675.1 Sparus aurata
CTGTCAGTTGTGATCCAATTAATTTTAATGATCGATATATTGGTTAAGGCATAATAGTGCGCTTTCCACAATCCTAGAGTTAGATCCGGTCAAGTTTGTGATTGGATCGAAGTGCCAGTCGGACTTCAGAGGGGCCGCAATTCAACACTGCTTGAGCGGCCGTAAGCGGTCATTTAGACCGCTAGATTTAAACTCTATAATCTCTCCGACTGAGTGATGCATGCATTCATTGTGTCATGATGTTTTTTTTAAAACGAAATAACACCAAAATGTACATTTTAACAAGTTTAATAAGACATTTATAATATTCATATCATCGCACGTAGTAAACCGTAATTATTGCATATAGGACACGATTTTAATAAAGAAAACTCAGAACACGAACATTAACAATTAAAAGTAACTTATTTGATTATGAAACATTTCATTTTGACACTTAATAATATATGATAAAAAAGATATTAATAATAATAATAATCAAAAGCGCTGGAAACGACCTGATCTAACACACACAAAAAAAGAGCCGTTGTGATCACTGGTCACAGTCTGCAGATTACCTCCGCTCTCCTCACAGTTACCACACATGGGCTTGTGGCATTTCAAGTGTCCGACGTTTGGTTCCGTTAGCGACTCTTTCGGACCGGCACTGCCTCCGTGTCCGTGTCTGCTGCTGCTGCGGTGGTTGTTTCCGCTGCTGCCCACCTTGTGCCGACTGCCGCGGCCTCTTTCCCCGTCATGTATTGTGCACTCAGCTCCTCTGTCAGCTGCTGCAGGACTTTACTTCGGGCTCTACTGCTGCTGGTGCTCCTTGAATAAGATTCGGGCATTGATCCAAACCAGGGGCCTCATTTATAAAACTGTGCGTAGGATTGACGTCAAAAGGTTGTGTACGCACAAAAATATCCTGATTTATAAAACAGTGCACGCACGTCCTACGCCGATTTCCCTTTATAAATCACACTCCACTCTAAATGTGGCGCACCTGTGTGCGGGTCATATCACGCCCATATTTGCCTATGAATATTCATAGAAACGCCCCTAATTAATATTCATTCATGACTGAAAGCATGCCGAAAGCAAAGAGAAAGGCGAAGAAGCGCATTTCCACTCAGTGGCCCTCATTTATCAATCTTGCGTGAAAACGGGCGCAGATCTGAGCGCAGAATTGGTCGTATACGACAGGACACACGTGTGATTTATGACACATTCGTATCTGACCAATCTGAGCGTAGGAATGAGCGGGTCTTGATAAATGCGGCGGCTGAATTCCATCGTCATTAACATGTTACGCCCTTAAATATTCCTGGTTCGGAGGCCTCGCCCACTGAGGTCAAACATGGAGAGAAGAAACACTGGCAAGAAAATAAACTGTTCTGAGATGGAGATCGGCATCCTGACATCCGAGATGGAGCAAAACAAAGATGTGCTTTTTGGCAGTCTGAAAAATGGAATTAAAGGAGGTCATAAAAACGCTGTATGGAAGAGAATAACGGAGGCAGTCAACAGCGTTGCCAGAGGAACGGACTCCGGCTGAGGTGACGCAGACGCACTCGCGTCAGAGCAGAATGGTAACTAACAACCCCCTTTTGCTTGCATTGTAAAATCTATCAAACTGTGACTGTTCACATTTCTTACAAATAATTAGGCTTACACATGTTACATGGGTATACATTTTTATTGTATTTTTAAATGTTTCAGAGCCAGACACCAGCATCATGTCGGCGAGGTCTCCTCCCCAGAGCGCGTGCCCTCTGGCCCCGGTGCTGCGCCCAGACCAAACATCATCACAGCAGAGGTCCTGGACAGACACACAGAAATATGCAGTTTATTGGCCTCAGTTGTCGGCGCACATGAGGCAATAAATAACACATTAAAAGAAATTAATGAAACTCTAAAAAAGCCTTAATAAAGTGTTAAAATGACTAAATGTTGTCCATTTTCTGTGTTTATTATGCCTTTAGCCAATTCCACCAATACTTCACATTACTGATTAAATACTGCAGAGCATTTGCAAGAGTTGAAGGTATACTTTACGTTTTAAAGGTGATGAATGAGGTCCTGTGTCCTCCGTGTAGCCCCCAGTGGAGGCTGTGCTGCCACGGTTCCATGGGCATTGGCTCATCTGGCTGCGCCGACACATCAAAGGCTCCGTTCACTAATACGATGTTGTGCAAAACTTGACAGACCAAAATAATATCACACACTTTCTCCGGGTGTACAGCAGCGTTCCCCCTGCTGGTCCGAGACAGAGCCACCTGCCCTTCAGCAGCCCGAACAGCTCCACTGTGACCCGTGTGCGTGTGTGCGCACTGTGTTTGCGTTCCTGCTCTGTAGCAGGTTATTAGGTATTCCGTTAATTAGTTGTCATGTTAGGCTATTAAGCCTATCATATTTTATATTACAAAAAAGTGGTAGACTATCTGTAAAAACGTGGGCTTTCTAAACAAATGTTTTTGTTTTATTCGTTTTAAGAATCCGTTTTGATCTGATCTAAATATGTGACTGCTTATGCTTAATGACAGCTGAGGTTTGTTATTTTCAGACTCAGCCAGATTTTGCTGTTCTGCACCGCAAATCCACAGACTCAGATTTGCGTACACGATCTCAGACCTGACGTGAGATTTGATCGTAGCTCCCGCTCACGTCCAAATTGATAAATGCCGAAGTTTGCGTGGAAATGGTCGTACGCACGTTTTTCTGCCGTACGTTCGTTTGATAAATGAGGGCCAGTGTGAGGTGGAAGTTCTTGTCGGGGAGGTGGAGAAGAGGAAGGCTGTATTATTTGGTGGACACAGTGTTGGGTCGGACACTAATGCCAAAAAGGCTCTAGAGTGGCAGCATGTGGCAGACAATGTAAATGCTGTTGCCTCAGAAGGTCGGAGTGTGGCCGAAGTAAAAAAAAAAGTGGTCAGACGTAAAAGTGGAAGCAAAAAAGCGCCTGGCGTCACACAGGCAGAGCGTCTGGGGGGGGGGGGGGGGGGGGGGGGAACGGGCCAACCGATGAACAACTGGCAGGGATCATCGGGGAATCCCTCCTGAGTGACGTGGTGACGGAGGTGGAGGGGGACACCGGTGCCGGCCCAATTCATTCTCACTCGGTGCTCTTACTTGAGTGCAGTTAGTGGCACCGATTACATTTGGGAAATCGGACATTGCTGGAAATTGCGCTTTTTTTATTTGCCTGATCACCATATAAGGAAACTTTATGTACTGTTGCGACAAACTAATTAAACCCCATATCACGTCTGGCCTAACACGGCTAAAGTTTGGCTCGGATACCCCTGACCTGTCAATTCCCTCCGTGCCGGTTGAAACCCAAGTGTTGTGAGCACTTGAAGCGGGACTGGCACGGCGTGGTTTCTGCGGGTGCTCCTCTCTAACGCTGGGCCCATCAGCCACTCATCACTGTTGGCCAGTGGATCTTGCTGGTCACTTAAGTTCCGCTCCCTCCGTATCCTTCCGTTTGCCACATCCTGCAACAGTACCAAAGCAGCCATTGTGCGCCATAACGCATTGTAAATAAATGGCTTCTTTACCCATCTATAAGGTAATATCTGCTACACGTGTGAGAATTACCCTGACTGACTTACAGTCCTTCAGACTAACAATATAAGATAATTATAGTCTTTATCTGTATGGCAACAAAACACAGTTTCAAAGTGTTTTATGCGTTATGCATTGAAAACTGAGATGAAACGAAATGCGCTATATGATATAGGATATTAATATATTAAACTGCATTCATATCAGTGTAAACGTAATTTGCTGTACTGTTGTCTTACTTTTGTCCTAAATCATATGTTTCCCGTGTGCACTTCAGGGAGTTTGTTTATTCATTGTAGAAATAGTTTGGTTTTTTTTTTTTTATAAATTTCTTGCAAATAAACTGTTCATATATGAGAGGTAATATTACTATTTATTTTACACGATCTGTATCAGTTTCACACAGTTTCTCCGGTTTCTTTCTTCTGCTATGAGTGGCGCAGTTTCTCCTTGCCCCAGTTATGTGCGTACGCATGGGTCAGAGTTTGCGTGGAGGACCGCACATTTTCTCTTTTTATAAATCCCACGATGTGCGTAGAGAGTTGCGTACGCTTTCTTTTGTGCGTACGCAACGTTTATAAATGAGGACCGAGGTCGAGAATGTTATAGAAGGACGCCACTGGCAGTCTTTCTCCGCGTTTGACGCAGTACGCCCTCGCCATCTGGTGCGAGATGTCCGCGGCGTACCTGGTGTTGTTGTAGTACATCACAGACTCTGTTTTGCCTTCGCCCCACTAATGATGATTAATTTAATTAATTCATAATTTTTGCCGCAAATACTTTCCTACTTTCCGCCACATGTTGGCTATTTGATCTCTCTGCCTTTCGTTCCAAGTGTTATATTATCTCTTGATGTTTTCCTCGATTCCTAAGATATAAATTGAATGAAAATAAATTAAATGTTAAATAAACTTCATTTAGCATGGTCGATTATTTTGTATTGTTTTTCATATACAGTTATAGTGCAACATTTGGAATTGGGACATAGATTTCTAACCATCTAACCATCATTTTAAAACCATTTCGTCTATTCATCCTTCATTTCCTGTTATTTCAGACCTAGTAGATGATCTTTGATTACCCCTGTAATCATTCATGAGTATCACATAATTACTAAATAATCAACTCTGGTAACAAGGACTGATTGGGAAATACTATGTGCATGTCTTGTACAAGAAAAACATGTTTCTAGGCATTGTACTGTACACATCAACACTTAAATATATATGTGGCGGGTAAAAATGTTGAGTGGCTGGTAGATTTTAGAATTTACCAGCCACAGTGGCAGGTGAACAAAAAAGTTAATTTCCATCCATGGTGTGTGTGTGTGTGTGTGTGTGGTACATATGGCTTACTCTGAGTAACGTTTGATTTGTTTACAAATGGCTTAAATATCTGATCAGAAGACACAGCACAGAGTGTAAATTATGTGTAGCAACCACAGAACAAACCTGTGCCTTGAAAGATTATCAGGAGTGCCTTAGGATTAGGACATTTTCAATTTTCACATTAAGTGACGGCCATTTGGCCATCCATGAAAAAGCTTCTTATCCTCCCACTTTTCTATAGGAACACATATTTCCTACGGGCACTGCACTAGTATATATAAACACGTCAACAACATGCAGAGATCCTCGGGGCGGAGGATGAGAACAGTGGCATCCTACACATCCTCATGCAAGACAGTGATGTCTTCCAGGTCGGAAAAAAAATATATAGTGAAATTCTTAGAGGGCAGCTGGGCCTCTACCTTTGTGAAGGTCATCTGTGATATCAATGTCAGTGGTTTTGAAGAACATTGTCCATCTGTCCACATTTATCTGGTACAGAGATTCATCCTCTCTGAGGATGTGGAATCATGTAACGTTAGTAGTAGAAGTTTATTGTTAAGGCCAACTGAGAAAATCTTGTAGTATAGCCTGCTAACATATGCTGCTAACGACAACTCAGGTAGTGTTTTCCTCATTTTATCTGAGTGCTTATGCTGAATTTCAACCAACATTTTGTTGTCACCTAGTTCACATAAAGAAGATGTATATTATTGACACAGTTGGCTGAAGTGTTGGCTGAATTGGCCCAGTTCACGAAATAAAGCCCAGTGTTCATAAATTAAGATCAAGCTAGCTATTGTTAGCTAAATTACTTACCAGTTGGTTTGAATAATTAAATCTGGAAATTAAGAAGACAAAGGTCTCGCAGCAAAATCCCTGACTTTAAGGCAGGAACTCTGTCTGTAATGCTTAAAAAACAAAAAATACACACGTTGGACCAAATTATGCTTGTGTGCCAAACAGCAGATATCATTATCAGTCAAGAGCACCAGAAAGCGGTCCAGGCACAGATTTACCACACACTGGAGCGAATGCAAAGCTGTGCAGGGCCTCATGACAGTCGAGGTGGAGGTAAGTTTTTATTTCATGGATTCTAGTATTAAGATGGTTAAGTGGCAGTGAGGGCCAGTAGCGCTGTGGTGTGTTCTCTCCATCTACTTTTCTAACAAAGCTTGCAGATTGTGATATCTACTGAAATAAAACTGAAAACGTGATTCAAACTCCTCTTGTATCGGCAAGACTGACTCCTTTTCAGCACACAGGTTGCTAGCAGGCGTCTGGCTGAGCAGAGCCCCCTGCTGATCCTCTACCAGATGGTGCAGGAGTTCACCGTCCAGTTGCAGAGGGAGACACTGCAGGTGATTCAGGACAAGGAGAAAGCCGAATCCCTGCTCGAAGAGGAGTCAGGCATCGGAGCCAAGAGAATCAAACGGTACCTGATTTGTCTCTCGATCTCCTGCCCTGATTGCTCACTCTACAGAAATAAAAATGACATTATTGAGTTCAGCCATGTCTCCTCTCACTCACTATATAAATATTTTGGCATTTTCCCATTCATTCTTATGGGGACATTTTCAACTTTGGCTCTCCTATTTCTCCAGCGTGTGTATCTGAACAATGCGTGTGTATTGCATGAGCCAGAGTGCGTGACATCATCGCTAGAGTGTACAGCAGCTGGAAAATCTGGGGAAAGAATTCTCTTCAGCTGGATCTGGATCCGACATCTTTACATAGAACTGTAGGAAATCTTGTTGGCTTGCTCCTGCTCCAGCGTATGTGTGGCCATTTTAAGCACTTCCAGCACTCTTACTCTACATCTTTTTACCTTTTCATCCCTTTTTCACGTATTTGAGCTCTTTCGCCCTTTGACTTTTTTACATTTTCATCCTTTTTTTCACCTTTTTAACCTCTTCCAGCCCTCTTAGGCTACATCTTTTTACCTTTTCATCCTTTTCTCACCTATTTGAGCTCTTTCACTCTAAACTTGTTTACCTTTTCAACCCTTTCTCACCTATTTAACCTCTTCCAGCCTTCTTACTCTACAGCTGTTGATATGTTTTCAACTTTTTAACCTCTTCCAGCCATCTTACTCTATATCTTTGTACCTTTTCATCCTTTTTTCAGCTAATTGAGCTCTTTCACCCTTTGACTTTTCTACTTTTCATCCTTTTTTCAATTCTTTAACCTCTTCCAGCCCTCTTACTCTACAGCTGTTCATATGTGTTCACCTTTTTAACCTCTTCCAGCCCTCTTACTCTACTGCTTGTCATCCTTTTTAGCCTTTTTTCACCATTTTATCCTCTTCCAGCCCTCTTACTCTTCAGCTTGTCATCCTTCTTCACCTTTTTTATGCTTTTTCGGCCCTCTTACTTCATCCTTTTACACCTTCTTAAGCTTTTTCGGCATTCTTACTATAGAATAGAATAGAATAGAATTACTTTAATGATCCCAGACTGGGAAATTATTTTGTTACAGCAGTAGTGGGTCAGCAAATAAAACACTTAAAACACATAAATAGAATCCAATATATACATAGTGTATATATACAGTGCACAGTGTGCTATAAACAATAATAATATATACAACAAAACAAAATATGCAAAATATACTATAACAATAATAATATATACAACAAAACAGTAGAGAGACCAGAGTTCTCTGTCAGGCAGAGGTGAGAGAGTTATTATATAAAGTGATGGATTGTGGCAGGAAAGATTTCCTGTATCTGTTGCTTCGACAGCGAAGCTGAAGCAGTCTTCCGGAGAAGGTGCTCCGCTGTCTGACCAGTGTGAGTTGGAGAGGGTGGAGAGGATTATCCATGATGGATAACAGTTTTTTTCAGTGTCCTCCTCTCCACCACAGCCTCCAGAGTGTCCTGTTTGCAGCCAATCACAGAGCCAGCCTTCCTGATCAGTTTGTTGAGTCTGTTGGTGTCGCTGGCTCCAATGCTGCTTCCCCAACAAACCACAGCAAAGAAAAGTACACTGGCCACCACAGACTGATAAAAGATCTCCAACATCTTGCTGCACACGTTGAAGGATCTCAGCTTCCTCAGGAAGTAAAGTCTGCTCATCCCCTTCTTGTAAACAGCTTCAGTGTTAGATCTCCAGTCCAGTCTGTGGTTGATGGTAACACCCAGGTACTTGTAATCCTCCACCGCCTCCACATCCTTTCCCAGAATGCACAGAGGTTGGAAAGCCGTCTTCCTCTTCTTCCTGAAATCTATCACCATCTCTCTGGTCTTGCTGATGTTCAGCCGCAGGTGATTCTGTCCAGTCCACTCCACAAAGTTGTCTACCAGTGCCCTGTACTCCTCCTCCTGTCCCTCACTTATACACCCAACAACAGCCGAGTCATCAGAATACTTTTGCAGGTGACACGACCCGGTGTTGTACTGAAAGTCAGTGGTGTATAAGGTGAACAGGAAAGGAGACAGTACAGTCCCCTGTGGAGCTCCTGTATCACTAACCACCGCATCAGACAGAACACTGCCCATACGGACAAACTGTGGCCTGCCTGTCAGGTAATCAGTAATCCAGGAGATCATTGTGTCGTCTACACCCATCACCCGCAGCTTCTCCCCCAGTAGCAGTGGCTGAATGGTGTTAAAAGCACTAGAGAAATCAAAGAATGTGATTCTCACAGTGCCTCCTCCACCATCCAGGTGCGAATGGGCTCGTTGCAGCAGGAAGATGACAGCGTCATCAACTCCCAAGTGGGGCTGGTAAGCAAATTGCAGAGGGTCTAGCAGGGCTCTCACCTGCGGCCTCAGGTTGGCCAAAACCAGTCTCTCCAGCACCTTCATGACGTAAGATGTGAGGGCCACTGGTCGATAGTCATTGAGGTCTGATGGTGTCGACTTCTTTGGAACAGGAACTAGGCAGGAAGTCTTCCAAAGCACCAGTATTCTCTCCTGACCAAGGCTCAGGTTGTAGAGGTGTTGTAGGATAGGAGACAGCTGGCTGGCACATGTCTTCAGGATCCTGGGGCTGATACCGTCAGGACCTGCAGCCTTCTGCTGGTGGAGTCTCTCCAGCTGTCTCCTAACCTGGCCTGCAGTCACAGTCATGCGGGGGAGGCTGCTGGTGTCTTCAGTGGAGGACGAGGAGGTGGAGGAGGAGGTGGAGGAGAAGGAGGTAGAGGAGGAGGAGGTGGAGGAGGAAGAGGTGGAGGAGGAAGAAGAGGTGGAGGAGGAGGAGAGGTGCTGCACAGGAGAGCTCACAGCAGGGGAGTGAGGGGGGAGAGGAGGAAGCATTTGGGGCAGTGAGGGTGTGTGGGGGTCTGGAGGTGTCAGGGAGACGACAGAATGCTGTGAGCTGAACCTATTGAAGAATCTGTTCAGCTCGTTTGCCCTCTCCAGGCTGCCCGATGACTGTCTGCCGCTCACCTTACACCCAGTGATCTGCTTCATACCAGTCCACACATCCCTCACATTGTTCTGCTGGAGTTTGGCCTCCAGCTTCCTCCTGTACACACAGAGAAATAGGGTGATCATTTTTGTACCTAACAGGTACATTTATCCGAAAAGTACCCTGTAAGGTACAAAAATGGTCCTTGAGGTAGTAACTCTTGACCTTTGTTTAATTTTTAAGGTACAAATTCATGGCTGATAGCAAAAGGTACATAAGTGTACTTTTAACAAACTTGAGGTACAAGCAAATGGCTGTAGGGATTGGCAACGTAACGTCATATATATACATATATATGTATATATGTATGTATGTATGTATGTATGTATGTATGTATATATATATATATATATATATATATATATATATATATATATATATATATATATATATATATATATATATATATATATATATATATATATATATATATATAGGATTTACATTTATAATGACCCAGGGTGACCAATAGTGACAGATCTGCCAACCAATCACGAGTGATTTTTCGTGTTTAAAAGTAGTGGTTTCATCCAATACTGGGTGAGGAAATTCAAGTCAGGCCATACATTCTCTGGCCAGGCGTGGTTTCACTGCTATTCATATGATAATTAGAGCCGTTTGCACCTCCGGGAGCTCCACAGACGTCATGGTTCATTTCCGTCAATTTTCGGCACAGACGAACGTCACATTCACAGCCTGTAAATTGTCGTTAACTGCCGAAAATTAGGGGGATTTCCGGGCGTTTACGGGGCCGAAAATCCCACTTTTCATGCAGTGATGGGAAGGACCTGTTGCGTCAGCTGTAATGCACGGTCTCACGACCATAAGGGACGAAAGCTCGACAACGGACTATCATTTTATGGTTTTCCTTCGTGGAAGCAGCTTCAGGGAAGCATTGTGTCCGACATTACAAAGAGGAGACGGATGGCTCGGCTAGCAGCTGTAAGACGCCCGGAGATCAAGTTTGCCAGCATCCAGAGATATATGAAAGCGTGTTCCAGACATTTTCATTCGGGTGAGTGTTTTGATTGTTTACTATTGGTCATGCTTTAGCGCAAAATCCGAATTTACTCCATAATTATAGCTACCGAGACGGCTAGTTAGCCAGCTAGCTAGCCAACTAGCTGGCTAACTGGCTGTCTCTAACGTTAGCTCTCTACCAGCTGGTAGATACATAGATCGACAGACATTACCCCAGACATTTTCAATCTGGTGACTGTTTTGATTGGTTATTGTTTGTCATGTTTTAGTGTAAAATCTGATTTTACTGCATAATAATGGCTATCGAGACAGCCAGTTAGCTAGCTAGCTAGCTAACCCTCCTGTCATTACTTAGAAAGACCAACAGGGGTCGATGTCCCAGAATCCTCGGCCTCTGGAGTGGATTCCCACAATGCAATAGAACTTGAGACGGCGGGCGGTGGACATGTCGGCCACTGCTCCTCTGTCAAGCTTGTCTACAGACGAGCTAATTCAAAAAATAACTTTAGCTGGAATACAAATAAATGAAGAGGAAGCAAGGAAATTTAGGGGTAAGTAACATTTCTGTCCATAACACTGTCGGTAATTAACTTTAGCGAGCCTAACTCAGGCAATGTAACTTAATGTGAGCTAACTGCATGTTATTTCTCGTTTCTCTCATTTCGGAGTGAGTTTGGTCAAGTGACTGTCAATGCAGGACAGTGAAATTACTTCCACCTGCCATTAACATTAGTTCGTGTGTCATTTCGACATATTTTATTACTTTCACGTTGTCAGTGTAGATCTTGTTTTTTTCCCTTTGCATGCACTCCCTCATTGAGTCCCTGCAGACTTGGGTAGGCAGCCCCTTTTTTTCTCTCCACTCTTTGTTTTTTTTCCCGCTCACGTACGGAGCCCCTGCAGAGTTGGGGAGTGCACCACCTATTTTCCTCCAGTCGAAGTGAGGCATGGCAGCTCGGTGAGTCAGCATGTTGTAGGCGCTGCTTGAGTAGCTTAAAGATGGTTGTGTTTGGTAGTTTCATCATTCGATTGTAATATGAAGTCACTGTCCATTCTAACTAATTTTGCATTATCGCTGGCTGCCATTTGTGTAAATGTTCTACATTAATTAGGCATTTTATGCAATGTGGATGATGTAGCCTAACGTCCGCGAGTTGTTAGCTAGCTAACTATTAGGTTTGATGTGTGTTAGCTTCGTTTCGGGATTCTGTACTCCGTGTCCAGCCGCTCAGGCGTTTTGGTTCAAGTGGTGGTCGTGTTAATTGGTGACTTTATCACATTTCATTATGTTACGGGAGGCGTATGAGTCGTGGTTATCCTAACTCAGACATTTATCAGAGGTGAGGTATGAGAACACATGGTAAAGGTCGCCAGTTCAACCGCTACACTGGCCGGTGACGCGGAATAACGGCCGCATTGAGACGACTGTTTAAGTGACACAAGAGCTAAGCTGAAGTGTTCCTTTTCCCCGTGGTGGTTGTTCGCTCATTGGTGTGTGCGCAGGGTTTTCACTGCTGCTAAAGCGGACCGCCTGGGTCAAATGACCGACTAATTTGTGTGCGTTCTGGGGGGCTTTGTAGACGCACGTCACCTCCATAGCGGGCCATGTTAGGTGGCAAAGCTCCACGGATGTGTATCTCCCACCGCAGTTGTGTCAGATCCCGATTTCTCCTCATAGAAGGCTGCCTGACAGTGTGTGTGCGCGCATGCGAGCAGGGTTTTGACATTTCAAAATTCCATCCTTTTTCCAGACCCTAATTTCCAGACTTCTCTGTAAAAAAAGAAATTCAAATAATTTGTGATATAAAAAGTAAGTAAATGTGTATCATGTAAATAAATTATGCAATTAATCGTTTGTTTTCATTATTCTGAATTTGTATGCCATTATGTCACCAAAAAAATTCCAGGAGATTGTAGCTAGGTACAGTAGCACAAAATAATTTACCAAAATAACTTCAGATATGTATCAAGAGATATTTCAATACAATAGTCTCCATTTTCCATACTTTTCAAGACCTGGAAATGTATAAAATCAAATTCCATACTTTTCATACTTGAGAAAGAACCCTGTGTGTGTGAGAGAGAGACATTAATTTACCTATAACTGTGTTGTGACATGTGCATATGTTTATGTTGTATCTCAGAAAATGACGTGGATGGGGAGACTGTGGACTGTGGACTGACTGAAAGCATGGTTGGATACCTGTTTGACGGATCATTCAAAAAGCAGATCAAGTTTCAACAGTTTGTACGGCAATATAAGGAGGCTGAGACCATTATTACATTACAACAAGTTCCACTTGAAGTTAATGAAGAGTCTACAACACAGCTCCAACCTCAGCCGTTCACTTCTCCAAAGTATGTACATCTCCAACATGTCACCATGTTTTTATATACCTCATTCCCAGGCTTTCCTTTTTCTCTAACAATAACAGCTAAATGATTTGTTTTCAAGGGCCACAATGGATTTTTTTTAATTAACAATTAACTTCATCTTTTTAAAATTTGGTTTGGTTTATAATTTGTCACAATTTGTAAACAATGATGTAATCTTGTTGCATTGCAGTCATGAACCAGCTCACAAGAGACTGCCTGCTGTGGTCATCATCCCAGCCTTTCCCAAAGATGTCCAGATGACTCTTAATGCCCAAGAAACATGTCACATTGTGCCCAAACTCCGCAACAAAATAATTAGAGTGCTGTATGAAATGATGGCAGAATACACCCTGTAAGTATTACTGCTATTACTACAGCTTCATATATTGTGAAGATTACCTTTAGATAAAACCTAGCCTACAGGCTGATTTTGACTTTCTTGCTGTAGGTATCCAACCAATGCAGAGTATGTTCAAGTCAGCAAAGCACTGATCGTGAAATACCCTTTCCTGAGAGATGTGGCGGGGAACGGCTATGTAAGTTTTTTTGTGTATATTTACGTAAGGTACGTGTGTGTGTGTGTGTGTGTATATTTACATATGGTATTGTACCTAACAGGGAAAGGTCTTTTATTTTTTACCAGCATACCTGGCACATGTCTCTCAAGCGAAAATTTAAAGCAGAGCGAGCACCACTTGTCAGTGACAACGAGGTCAAAAGGCTGAAAGACAAGTTTGGCCACACAAAGCAGTCCAAAGCCACCAGTGTACCTGCAAGTTTGGGTCGAAAGCCAGCCAATCAAACATTTGTAAGTCCATTGCCATGTGTATAACCTATTATGTTTTAATCACTTAATCATCACCTTTTCAGTTATTGTAAAGCAATTGAATGCAGATACTATAGACATAAATCCTTTATATACAAAATATCTACAGAACACTACACTTAGGGTAACGATGGGATTGGAGTATATAAGTGTACACTAGGTTTTAAAATGTTAATACAGTTCAGTGGATATTTGTATTCAGAGTACATAGAACAAGTGTGCAGACTTTTAGCATGTATCTGTCTCTGTCCTTGTGCCAAAGGAACTTTGTGTTGGTGAGGATTCAACATCTGTTGAGGCCCATGTGAACGTGCTGCAAAGTGAGTGTCGGAAGACACATCCAAACATCTTGACTGTCAAAGACCGCATGGCGCGGACGTTCTCCTGGAGACGTCGTGAAATTATGGAAGGAGTGCCCGTGGAGGATGTACTCAACAAATACCCATATTTAAGGATACCTGCTGGGGTAAGTATTGTGTAAATACAGTGAATGTTATTGAGTATTATCAATCTGTAATGATTTTGGATATAGTGAAAGTGAAATTGAAGGCTTAATTTTTACCACTGAAATAAGTAAAACATAAAAACTTATGAGTTGATATCGTTACTCAATATGCTTACTTGAGTGACATACAGAATGCTAATAGTAATGTCTTCATATATGTATTCTACAGGTTTTTGACGAGGTTGACCGAATCCATCCTTCAACACATGGCTTCTGTCATCGCTTCAGGGAGGGCTTCGCCACTGTTTTGCCAAATGTGCTGAAACTTGCTGAGGGAAAATCTCTCCTTGCAAAACAGTACACTGATGCAAGGCAGGATGCCCTAGCTGATGATCTACCAGGTAGCTAAAGTCACCTTATTACGTAGGTGAATGTGAAAATTGTAGGTGATTGTAAAAGTAGCATATTTTTCTGCATTGCAGGAATCGATTTTAGGGCTGGGCTTATCCTCTTACCATCCATCTTCAGAGAAAAGATCGAACACTGCATCATCACTGTGAGAGAGGTAGGCATCTGAGTCGCCTTATACTGACCTCATGTAATGAGTATTTAAAGATATCTTGGGTTCAGGAATTAACTGACTTCTGACAACTGATGGGCCTGATTTAATCCTAATTAAATTCCTCCTCCTTCTTTTTTTTGATGTCTTCCGCTGGTATTAGTGTTTTGTTTGTTTGCTCTTTAAACAGTTTCCAATGTAAATTTGATGGATTTATCCAGAAAAAAATATGGCTAACTGTAAGAATAACTAATTTATGGAATTTGTAATATGTAAATTAAACTGTTCAAAGTGTGGCACAGATTTAAATTGACTCTTCACCTTTGACTTTTACACACTATTTTACAATAGTTTGTTTTTTGTCCCAGAAACTTTTTCTCATGTGTAAAAATCAAAAAATGATTCTTCTGATTTTACAGAATGGATATGTACTCACCAAATAAATTATTGTAAATGTATATATTTTTTAAAAGGACTAGTTAACTTGTAATTGCTTCTCTTACATGTTTTTCTTCTATGTAGGGGGACCCTGCTACACTCCATCCAACCATACAACTGACTGACAATGACTGGAAAATGGCAATCACAGCAAGAGGACTCAGTGTGGTCAAAGTAGATGGAGTAGATGTGTGCCAGTGTGCCAGCCTTGATGAAGCCTTCATAACAGCCTTCAGTATGTATTTTGTTTTCAACATTGCATACCCACCACACCTGAGAAGCACACTCGCCTTCCTCCAGAGGCGTGTTGTTGGTATTGTGGAAGAGGGAGACAAGCCCCTGCCAGTGACAGTACTTCGAGTGATTAACCGTCTGTGCTAGATCATAATGCCTCAACTGTACCAGTGCCCAAAGTGCACTCGAAGGACGCGTACTCTGATGAAGTTCATCCAACATGTTGGACTTGTTCATGCACATGAGCCAAATTTCAGTATCACCTGTGGTGTAGGTGATTGTCAGTCAACTTTTTCTAGATTCCATTCTTTCAGAAAACACGTGTATAGGAAGCACAGATGCTTTGTATTTAGGCCTTACGATAAAAATGACAGAACCAGTGAAGACTCCACAGTACACCAACACAGCATGAACCCGGATCAGCAAAATTCAGAGACTGATCTAAGTGCTTCTCATCTGCAAACAGTTAATCCAAATTTAGATAAACTATTACAGGATTTCAGAGATAACCTGTTTGCCTTTGTTCTTAAATGCAGAGAGAAAAACCTTCTACATTTGTCAGTCCAACAAGACATTACTGATGATGTCAAATTTCTCTTTTGCTTTTTCAAAGAAAACTATGATTCGTTTATTTCTTATCATCTTGGAAAAAGTGGTTTTGACATTTCAAAGTGCCCTGAACTGCAGCAAGTTTTGCACTCGTCTGATTTCTTTGATAAAGCTTATGAGGTGGTTCGCTCTCCACACATGATTAAAGAGCACTGCAAGGCCAAGATGGACTTTACAGAACCTGTACACTACACACTTAAGGGTTTTTCAGGGTACCAAAAAGGAACCTATTCCTACGTTCCCATCTCTGAAGTTTTGAAGAAATACTGTTCTCATGAAGATGTATGGGATCAAATACTGTCTGAAAACAACAAGGTCAAAGATGAAGAGCTTCTTACTGACTATGGAGATGGTCTTTATTTTAAGGAACATTTGTTTTTCAGAGAACATCCAGATGCTTTAAGACTTCATTTATATGAAGATGAATTTGAAATCGTTAACCCTTTAGGCTCCAAGAGAACTAAGCATAAGTTGTGTGCATTTTACTACACGGTTGGAAATTTGAGTGGAAAGTATCGATCTCAGCTTAAGCACATTCACTTAGCTCTGCTGGTTCGTTACTCACATGTGAAACAATTTGGCATAGACATGATATTAAAACCAATGATAGAGGACCTGCAACAGCTTTCAACTGAAGGCGTCATTATAAATGTATGTGGAACAGAGCACAAAGTTTATGCTGCTTTAGCCACTTTTTCAGGTGACAATTTGTCAGCTCATATGATTGGTGGCTTCCGCATGTGTTTTCAATCTGGCCGAATCTGTCGTTACTGTATGGCAACACACTCAGAAATTAAACACAAATTCCAGGAAGATGGTTTTGTTCTGAGAACAGCTGAAATTCATGACTATCATCTCCAGTGTGTCCAGCAAAACAAGGAAAATTCTGCTTTGTATGGTGTACGGTGCACTAGTCCTTTTAATGCACTAGGTTATTTTGATGTGACCAAGTCTTTGCCCCCAGACGTCATGCATGATATGCTGGAGGGAGTTCTTCCACTGACAATGAAGCATGTCATTTGCCAAGCACATAGACAAAAGCATATAACTATAGCTGAGCTAAATGAGGAGCTCCAAAAATTCTGTATAGGTCAGAATGACAAAGCCAATAAGCCTGTGCTGTTGTCTGAAAGACTTCTCAAAACTTCAGGAATCGTAGGAACAGCTACTCAAAAATGGTGTCTTTTCAGATTGTTACCTTTTTTAATGGGGCACCGTATTCCTCCTGGCAGCAAATATTGGCATGTGTTCTTAGTGTGTAGAGAGATTGCAGATATTGTCATGGCACCCAAAGTGAGGAAAGATGAACTAGCATATCTGGAAATACTTGTACACGCATTCCTTTCTGAGATGACAGAGGTCTTTGGAAATGTTTTAACACCTAAATGTCATTATCTTGTACATTATCCAAGACTAATGTGTATGTATGGTCCTCTTCGTTCTCTTTGGTGTATGCAATTTGAGGGCAAACATCAATATTTCAAGAATCTGGCTAATAACTGTCGAAATTTTAGAAATGTAACAGTGACACTGAGCAATCGTCACCAGCTCAAACAATGTTGGGAATTTTTACCTATCAATATCTTGGGTGATTTTGAAAAGGTGCCTGGTAGAAGTGTCAGCACACCATTATTGTCTCTACCCATTGACCTTCAGACTGCCATAAAAGCAAGTGGCAATTTCAAAGGTGTAGAATTAGAGGGCAAAGTAATTCAACGTGTCTCTGAGGTGACTGTAGACAACATCAAGTATGCTGTTAGAGATGTGTTGACAATAGATCTTTTACATGTTGAAAAAATTCCGGTGTTTGGGCAGATCAAATACATTCTTAACATTGATACCATGTTGGTGCTCTGCAGTAAAATGTTGCTTCCATTGTCCTTTGACACGCATTTTCACGCATATCGTGTAAAAGTAGACAGTGACTGGATTTTGCTCAAACCCAGAGATGAGTTGGACCACATGTCACTTGACACATATACAGTTGATGATAATTTGTATGTCGGATTGAGGCATTTAGTATGAATGCTTGCAAGCTTTTGACAAGGGTATGTAAATGGAAGGCTTAGTGTTGTACAAGTATAAGGAGTAAGAATTTTTATCCCCCTTTACACTTTAATGGATTCTAGTATCCTGCCCAGATTATTGATTTATCGTTTAATTTATATTCAAAAATACAAATTTGCACACTGATCATCAAGTAAGGCTATAGTCATTGTTGCAAAGAGGGACAAAAATAAATATGAAAACAAGTCTGCATGAAGTGTCAGGATACATGGATGTGTTGAACTGCTTGAGTGTTTTACATTTAGGACTGATTTATGAGCGGCTCATTGGGCCTGATGCCTTCAGTTTTTGTGCTTAAACTCTTAAACAATTTAAACGGGTCCCATGTTGTTTCTTACTGAATTTATATTACAGTTCTAAAGATGAGTTTGGTTAATGTTGTGTGCTTTATACCTGGAATGTCACATTTTGTGGTTATGTGATTCAAGACATTCAAAAGTGGTTAATGAAATTTAAAAGTGGTTTATGAAAATGAACTGAATCGTTTCAATGTAAAATATTGATTTTGTTACTAGATGTAAACAAATCGTTTGAATAAATTGATCTCAATCTGAATGATTGTCAAGTCTTTTGTCTCAGTTTTAAAGGTATGTATTTGCCTCATAAAGGTACAAAATGGCATGTCGCTCCAGTGGTACCCTATCACGGTACAAGAACTGTACCTTTCTAGTCAGTACATTTTTGTACCAGGACATAAAGGTACATTTTTGTCACTAGGGGTGCAGAAATGTTTCTTAAGAGGTACAAACAAGCGGGTACAAAAATGTACTAATTTTAAAGGTACAGTGCTGTACCGTGATAGGGCACCACTGGAGCGACAAAGCATTTGTACTCTTTTAGGTACAATCCCGTACTTTGATTTCTTAGTGTGTAGGCATCTTTACAGGCCCTCAGCATATCCCTGAGTTCATGCTGCACTCTCCTCAGTTCTTCCCTGTCTCCAGACCTGAACGCCCTCTTCTTCTTGTTAAGAAGGGCTTTCAGGTCATTGGTGATCCACGGCTTATTATTAGGGAAGCAGCGTACAGTCCGGGTTGGCATGGTGGTGTGTTCACAGAACCTGATGTATTCTGTGATGCAGTCGGTCATGCTGTCCAGATCCTCTCCATCTGGCTCAACAAGTGCATCCCAGTCTGTCGACTCAAAGCAGTCCTGTAGTGCGTCAGCAGCCTCCTGAGTCCACCTCCTCACGCTCCTAGTGTGGACAGGCTGCCGCTGAACAAGAGGCATATACTTAGGGGTCAGCAGAACCAGGTTGTGGTCAGATCTTCCAAGAGGGGGGAGGGCTGTGGGACTGTATGCATCCTTAGCATTTGCATACAACAGATCCAGTGTGTTACAGTCTCTGGTGGGGCAGTCAACATACTGGTGAAATGTTGGAAGGGTTTTATCCAGTGAGACATGATTAAAATCCCCAGTGATGACAATAAATGCGTTAGGATGCTGCGTCTGTATCTGGGCAACAGCGGAGTGGATGACGTCACAGGCCAGCGCTGCATCAGCTGAAGGAGGAACGTACACACCGATAATGATGGCGGATGTGAACTCCCGGGGCAAATAATAAGGCCTCATCCCCACAGTCAACAGTTCAATGTCCGGGGTACAGAGACGTTTCTTCACATGAACATGTCCGGGATTACACCACCTCTCACTCACGTACAGTGCAATCCCTCCTCCTTTTTTCTTTCCGCTGCTTGTCACGTCCCTGTCCGCCCGAACAGTGCTGAAGCCGGGAATCGCCACGCTGTGGTCCGGGATGTTTGAGTGAAGCCATGTCTCCGTGAAACACAACACACTGCATTCACGATATTCACTCTGAGCCTTTATCAGCGCGGCGAGCTCGTCCGTCTTGTTTCCCAGAGACCTCACGTTTCCCATGACGATCGCTGGTACAGCCGGTCTGTGTCTCCTCCTCTTCACCCTCCGTTTCACTCCGGCTCTGCAGCCACAGCGTCTCCTCCGCAGCTCCTTCAGGACCTCAGGCCTGGCTCCGGGTAGCAGTGCAGGTTTACACAGCACAATCAGCTGGTCGCGTGTGTAAACAATGCGCTCAGTGATGCGCTCCTGACCCTCCGTTGCTAGGGCTAGCAAAAACATCTCAAAAACATAACAAAAAGTGCCGTAAAAGTTCAAAAAGAAAAAAAAAGAAAGGTGTTCGTCCTCTCCCAGTCTCCGGAGAAGAGCCGCCAAAAGTTCAGCGAAAACCAGAACACAAATACAACAAAAACTACGAAAAAAACTTAAAAACCCACGGGAGCTGCTGTTACAGGCTGCCACCTAGTACGGCGCCATAGCAACTATACATCTTCTCATCCTTTTTTCACCATTTTAACCTCTTGCAGCCCTCTGACTGTACAGCTTTTTACATGTTTTCACCTTTTTAACCTCTTCAAACCCTCTTACTTTACAGCTTTTTACCTTTTCATCCTTTTCTAACCTATTTGAGCTCTTTCACCCTTAAACTTGTTTACCTTTTCATCCCTTTTTAACCTCTTCCAGCCCTCTTAATCTACAGATTTTCATATTCTTTTCACGTTTTTAACCTCTTCCAGGCCTGTTACTCTGCAGCTTTTCATGTGTTTTCACCTTTTTAACCTCTTCCAGCCCTCCTACCCTACAGCTTTTCATCCCTTTCATTCCTTTTTCACCTATTTAAGCTCTTTCATCCTATAACCTTTGACCTTTTTAGCCTTCTTTAACCATTTTAACATCTTTTTCGCCTTTCTTTCAACATTCTTATAGTTTTATGCATTTTCGGCAGCACGTTCAGCAGATCTCGCTTCAGCCTTCAGCATTCACACTGTATTTTCGCAGGAAATACAATTTTTCTAGTTAGTGGGCTGTGCTCGCCAGCCCACTATGGACACCTCTATAGCAGAGCTATAGGTGTCCATAGTGGGCTGTGCTCCGCACAGCCCACTATTGTTATTGCTCGCGCCTCTTTTAGTGGGCTGTGCTCGCCAGCGACGTAAGTCGCGAAAAACTGCGACAAATTTCCCATAAGGAATGAATGTGACGAGGTCAAAAAAGTCGCAAATCTGCTACGTTTTTCAAACATCTCCTGCTCCGGCATACATTCAGCTAGAAATACCATTCCAGCTTTAAAATGTAGGCACAAGTCCTGAGTATTTAAGTTGTATTTGAACTTTTTTCCTATGATGTGTAGTTTTTGAACTGTGATCCTTGAATGACGGTGAGTGATTTTGGAAAAATTCAGGGTTTTCAATGATTGTGTATGGCGGAATGTTCGTGCAGCCGAGTGGAGAGGACCAACTGACAGAGTGAGAGAGACTCAAAAATTTGCTCCGAAATTTTCTCTTTCCGTGACGATCCTGACCACAAATTAGGCTCAAAAACAGTGATATTTCCCAGAGTTGTAGCCACACTTGTCTTCTTTCTCCCAATGTGTCTACTTTATCGGTAGGATTCACGGTTTTTGAATTATCGACCGCTAACCAAAAAGAGTAGCTCTGAAATGCTCCATTTACTCCAATGTAAATCGGGAGAAGGATTTCCAAAAATGCACCCTTTTTTAACTCGCTGCCATTTCCACATTTCTGAAGCTAGGACCACAAAACTTAATGAGTGTGTTCTTTAAGGCCTTTCTGGCTCGATCGTGAAAAAAAATTGTCGATATCATGTATGATTTTGACCGAATAGCACTAGTTTGACGTCCTAGATGTGAGGCAGAAATTGCTCTCAAATCAGCTCCTTCACAGTCCGTTGCTACGGCCCTTGTCAACGGTCACCTAGCAACCAAAAACAGCTGGGCCAAGAGAGAGAGTGACAGACAGACAGACACTAGACACACATCAGACAGACAGACAGACAGGAGACACACATCAGACAGACAAAGAGAAATGTACACACACACACACACACACACACACACACACAGCCATGCTTAAGCGTGCACTCACAAACGCACATACACGGTATATTTCCCAACATTTAAACAATATTTAATGATTATTTTTTCACTCATTCAATGTGCGGCTTGATTGGACTCTGTATGCTATTATTCAGTTTTCCAGAATATTAATGTTTCGCGTCGTAAGACGCGAACAGTTGCGAGACACTTCCCATAAGGGATGAATGGGATGAGGTCAAAAAACTTGCATCTCCTGCTCTGTGTTTAAAAGCACTTTTCTACACAAATTTAAGCTCTCTCTCCCTCTCTCTCTCGGTCTCTGTCTCTCTCTCTGTCTCTCTGTCTGTGTAGCCTCTCTCTATTTTTCCATAATACAACTTTTGGCACTTTTCTACCTCACCTTTGAGCGCATCCAGACAAAATATACATTAAAACGTGCGTCTCGGTCACACGTAGGATGTGCTTCTACTCTTCTTCATAGACATGAATGAGACCAGGCGAAAAGATCGAAAAAAAGATTTCAAAGGTCGACATCTCTGGCATACGTTGACCGAGACACACCATTCAAACTTTAAAATGTAGATACAAGTCCAAATTCTCAACGTGGGATTCAACCTTTGCTTTAGCTTTCATTGTTTTTTTTGTCACGGGGCAAAGCACACAGCCCACTCTCGCAATTTTCTCACCTATCAATTTTTCGCAACGCAAGTCGCGAATTCCTATAAGGAATGAATGGGATGATGGAATGGGACCCCTCAATAGCAAAGTAATATGGGACCATCATGGGCTGTGCGGAGCACAGCACCACTAATAAGAAGGGAGAGTGAGAGATTTATCAATGAGTCAGTTTAATACACACACACACACACACAAATGCAGACACATAGCAAAGCTATAGAGGTTTCCATAGTGAGCTCTGCGGAGCACAGCACCACTAATAAGAAGAGACGTGAGAAATAACAATAATAGGCTGTTATTCCTCGTGCCTCTTCTTCTTATTATTATTATGATCATCATTAATCCTCCTGCTTTAGCATGCACTCACATGCACACAAACACACACACAGTATATTTCCTGTGTTAAACTATATTTAACGATTATCTTTTCATTCATTCAAGCCAGGAACTCCAATTAAATATTAAAATGTTTCAAATTATCGATATATTGAGATTGAATTGAATTTCTCAGTCTGATTCAGAATATTTATCATTCTCACTGTAACATCTCTTCATACTCCATCAGCTGAAACAAAACAAACTGGAATTCTGGCTTAAATTCATGTTGAAAATCACTTAATATTATTAATAATATGTATTGATTCATAATATGTTCATTAGTGTATTATATCATAATACAGTAATTACATAAATAAATATATAACATATTTATTTAATAATATATAATATAATAATTCAATTGTAATCAATTAGTATTATTGATTAAGTGTTCTAATTAACATTTATGTTTTTTAATTTATAACATTCTAATACATTTATAAAAATAAATATAAATAGTGAACTGCAGCAAAGTTTGATCGTCCGGAGTCTGTGTCAAGTGCACAGATATCAGCCATCTTATTTGACAAATCACCTCGGATACAGATGACAGACAACACAAGAGGACTCTGATTGGACAATTGTGTGTGTATTTTTTTTGGCCGTGATATAAACCACTGGTCCAACTCTGCTCGATACCCTTTTGACCTCATCAGAGGTAAGTACCAGTTATATCTTACATTAGCATACTGAAATTATTAATAAAAGTGGATTTTATTGAAGCTAGACATTTATGTCTCTCCCATTATCACGATTACTCATTAGTTCGGAGAAATGAATGTAATTGTTTATAGACGGTCTGTTTCACCGATATTAATCCGGTAACGTTACTTGGCTCCGGATTACTGAGTAGCCAAGCTAACATCTAGCGTAAGCTATTAGCCCGGACAAGCTAACGTCTAACGGGCCTATATTAGCTTGGCTACTCGGAGCCCAGTAGCTCCGGGCCAACAGCGTCTAGCAAAGCTGTAGGGCTACATAAATATATAATATGTCTGTCTAGCTACAGTAACGGGGCTCCGTCAGTCTGTTTCAATACAACATTATTTAGACGAGCTAACAGCGCTACTCGGCTCTGCTATATAAAACATTAGGCCGCGCTCTAAGCCAACAGCAGTGACTTAGCTTTTTCTATAGAGAAATATTAACCGGAGTGAAATGCTAACTGTGCTAACACCCGAACACCTTTAATAAAAGGGAGATTATTGAAACTAGACATTACTGTCTCGTGATTTTGAGAAGACTGACTGTTTATGGTCGACCTGTTACTATATAAGAACTCTGATTTAAAAGCTAAACCATTAGGCCAAGCTAGATTCTAACTGCGCAAGCTCTGGCCTTTGTTCTCTCGCGGCGCGAACGGCAGCCATTTTTCTCCCCTGAACTGTCCTGTCATGCATAGATCCTTAACAGGGGTCAGATTTCGAACTGCGTTAACTGTGCTAACATCTGTACACCGTTAACAAAAGTGAGATTACTGAAGCTAGACATAAGTGTCTCGCGATTTTGGGAAGACTGATTGTGTATGGTCGACGTGTTGGTATATAAGAACTCTGAGTTAAAAGCTACAACATTAGGCCAAGCTAGATTCTAACTGCAAGCGTTGGCTGGCCTTTGTTCTCTCGCGGCGCGAACGGCAGCCATTTTTCTCCCCTGAACTGTCCTGCATAGATCCTTAACACCGAAAGATCTTTACACTCATGATTTTGGGATTTAAAAATAAAAGTTTTTTGGTTTTTTTGTTTTTCTGTTTAACACAAGCTGAAAGCTGTATTTCATATCTATCTACTTGTTTAGTTTGTGACTAGTATTTAATACTCCCCTCTGTCCACCTAAAAACACATTTCTCCTCATGTTTGTTTGATTGTCTGATAAAATGTGATTAAAGGTTTTTTTATGCAGTTATGTAGTGTAAAAATATCATACTTAAATGTATTATACACTTTTACAACCTGCCTTGACTAAATAGAAAAGGAAACGTATTCATACATGACTATTTTTGCTTTTGGTAATAAATGTGCATTCAGATGTTGATAAAATCTTAACGTTACATTTGATGAAGTTAATGTTATTTTTACTTGTGTAGTATATTTATTTTGTCATAGTAATTCTGTTTTGAGGAATAAACTTAATACTGTGTAGTATGAAATTAATATAATTATCATTTATAGTAATTAGTAATCATAAGATATAATTATTTAAAAAATACTGTGCCCAAAAACACACACATTATGACAAGTACAGATGTTTAAAGTGTGTCTGTTATGTTGCTAACGCTAACTCGTAACATTTGAGACATTTATCTTATTATTGCATATTGTCTTTGATAAGATTAAAGGGTTCCTGTGCGCTGACAGCTGAGAGTGACCATCATCTTGGATTCATTGCCTTCAACCATCGCAGAGCAGTATCACCACATCACCCACACACACACAATCACCACATCTTCATCTATTTCTCAAATTTCATTTTATATATAAGATTATATTAGGTTGTCTTAGATAAGTTTTATTTTACGTTAGGTAGTTAAGGTTTAGGTTTAGGTCAGTTTGACAGGTTAACCTATTAACCTTTGAGAAGCACTTCTCTTTTTTTTTTTCCCCCCTGTCAACTTTTGTCAGCAGGATGCCTAAGAAGTCGAGGCGGTCTGTGGCGGCGAAGGAGCGCTGGAAGACCCACCCCCCCTGCTCCCGAGCTCCAGTCAGCAACGTATGTTCCTACCTCGTGTACACACAACACACACACACACACACACACACATACAATGAGACATTGTCTGAGGTTTAATGTGTTTGTAATCTGTCATCAGGCATTTGGCTCTTCACCCCCAGCCAAGCCTTTCTGGAGCCCGGGTGATGCCGAAGTTCGTGCACGTAAGTATCCACTTGTTTTATCCCTAAATGATCCATAAATTAATTCATCATCAATATTAAACTCTTTAAACTGGTTTTCCTGTACTTTTTTTACAAGTGATTGTTGATATTTCCTGGCGGGCTTTCCCTCATCAGTTTTACCTTTTATCTGTTTTGTCCTTTACTAAACAGGCTGGGGTACTGGTTACCGCCATCCGGCAACGAGGTGGCCACCTTCGGAGTGGACTGGACGGAGCCACAAGCTGGTCATCCCACCGGAGTCTGACAAGAAGGTGCTATTATTGTCCAGTTTATGAAGGAAGTAATTGCTCTTGAGAGGGATTAATGATTTTCATGCTAAAGAAATTTTCTTTGTTGTTGCAGTTTGTTCTGATTGTCGGGGACTCCCATCTCCGGTCCATCGTGGATGGTTTCGTCGTGATGCCAGAAGGGAAGTTTTCTTTTGGTTTCATGTCGACCCCTGGGGCCCATGCCGCTCAGCTGCGGACTGAGGTCCTACATGCTGAAGTTCCTCGCTCCCCTGATGCTGTTTGTGTTCTTGCCCCTAGCAACAACCTGACGGCGAGCAGGACCGTGGACGAGGCAGCCGTTGACTACGCCCGATTCCTCACTGCTGTGAGGAGCCGCTGGCCCAAGGTAAGCTTTTATTTATTTATTTTTTAGGCATCTACACCTTTTTAATTATACAGTGGATAGATTTTTGAAATGGGAAAGAGGGGGTGTCACATGCAGCAAAGGTCCGCTGGCCAGGATTCGAGCCAGGGTCTGCTGCATATGTGGCATGCGTTTTAACCACTCGACTACCTGCGCGCCCACGCCTCACTGCTGTGAGGAGCCGCTGGCCGAAGGTAAGCTTTTTTTTCATGTCTCGCTTGTCCTGTATTCTTAGTAGTTTAACAACAATAGAAGTACATTGATTACTCTAATAGGACTAATTGTATGAGCTTAATGTCAGCTTAATGTGATGTGGTGTGTGTGTGTGTGTGTGTGTGTGTGTGTGTGTGTGATTTTGAATGAAATTGTCAATTGGTGGTTTCTAAAATTTTGTTCTCTACAGGTCTTTGTGCTGGACTTCCCCCCCCGCCTGAACGAGGATGAGAAGCACCAGAAGGCCCTTCGCCACGAGTACCATCGCGTGACGGCTCGTATGGGTACGTTTAAAAAAAAAAAAAAAAAAAAATCTTGTAAATAAAAACACAAAAAAGAAATGTACTTAAAAATGTCTTAAGATATAGTAATGAACATAAAGTCATAATACATGTTTGATTGTTGTAATGACTTATTTTTTTCTTTCTGTATTTTAAGGTTTGAGGTACTTCTCTGCGGAGGAGTACTTCCCCCGTACGCGCTTGGATCTGTGGAGCACAGACGGCGTAAGTAGAATATCTGTGTGTGATAGAAAAAGTCTAATTTGCTATAATTTCTTGTGTGTTGATATGAAACAGTCAACACAAGCTACTTTTTTAGAGTTGAACTTTGTAAATGGATTTGTATTGTCATGTCTGCAGGTTCACCTGAGCGACCGTGAGGGGATGGGGATCCTCACCCAGCTGCTGTGGACCTCCACGGAGCAGTTCCTCGCGACACCTCCTCCCCCTTCCCCGGTGTCTCCTACTCCTTCACAGCCGCTTAGGAAGTTTTCTCCTAAGCTGGTTGTGAAGGGAGAGGTACGTGCTCCTCTGTCTCCTGACCCCTTCCAGTGGAAGGTCGTTGGTCAGAGCAGCAAGGTTAGTAGTTTTTTTTTATTATATTATGTGTGTTTACATGTGTTTGTGTACCTTTTGTGAACAGGTTCACAGTCGTAACTAAAAAGCACCTATATAATCAAATGTGTGATGTGCTTTTCCAGTCGCAGGTTCCTAGTCAGGCCAGCGTGGCTCAGCAGCAGGTGAGAGATTTTTCTTTTTTTCACAACAAGTTAACTGGTTAGTATTTAAACTTTGTGTATTTGACCAGACAAATATTCATTTGTCTTCGTGTTTATTTTGTTTTTTTGTCTTTCACAGGAGAAGGAGTCCTTCCTTCCACTGAACCCAATGTGGTTCAGTAGCACGGCCCTTCGTGCTACGGAGGAAGTGTCTCCCTCTCAGCTGTCTGACGTCCCGTCTCCTCCAGCACGCAAGGTAAATTGTCTGACATCTCTTCCCAGCTGTATTATAAAGTTTCTCCTTGTTCCCTACAGTTACTGTTGCTATGTTTTATTTGACGGTGCAGGTGGCCTCTCCAGTGGTAGCCAGGCGGCGTAGGACCACGGAGAGACGCCCCCCTCGCAGCCAGTCTCCTGTGAACAACGTATGTTACACAACTGACATGCACAGTCAGTGTTTACAGTTGAAACTGTGTCTTCATGGAGATGTAACTACATTGTCCACTCTGTCTGAATTTTAATATATTTGTTCTCATCTGTCAACAGCTGGTTGGATCCCCTCCAGCCAGGCTGTCACGGAGACTGGAGGACGACGCCCCCTCCAGCCCGGTTCCTTGGTCCAGGACCACGGATGGATCACCCCCCGCACCCAAACTTCAGTGACCAATGTATGTATGTTACTCTCTGACCCAACAGACACAATCTTACACAGAACCTACAATGTGTTCACTGAGATGTGTGAAGTTTAACATGTTTGTTCTCATGTGTCAACAGCTGGTTGGATCCCCTCCAGTCAGGTTGTCCTGTAGTTTGGGTGATCCGGCGACCCCCTGCTGTTCACCGGTTGCGAAGGTAAATATCATTCCTATTAAATAAAGTTCATAATGTCATTAACCCTTTAGGCGCCAGAGTCGCAAATTTGCGACACACCGCGGTACTGAACAAAACAGCTGTTTTCTCCCAATAGAGTGTTACATGTCGTTCATACTCCCCACCACTAGTTGGCAGACATCCTATACTTAGACCTTAGCTCATAAAAACGTCTTGCTTCAATGCAAAATGTTCGAGGAAGTCCCATGCAAACTGTGGGCTGAGAGAGCGGAGACGGTGCGCCAGGAAGCCATTTTGCTGAAGGGGTATTGCTGGATTCAGACGTTATTGAGACGAAATAAACGACAATGGCATGCAAAAAGTTGACACGTAGGGAAGTGATTGAGCTCCTATTCGGTGATTCTGATTCTGAAGTGGAAAATCTAGCTTTGGGAGATGACGGTCGGTTGATTAGTGAGCTTGCTAGTCGCGGTGCGTCTTTGCATAGCAATGGCGGCGCCGCGCAGAGCGAGGAAAACGCACAAGCACTAACACACGATCCTTTGCCCAATAGGTGGGAATGGAAATGATACACAAACTCATAGTATCAGTAGGGAAGCGAATGGATTTGGTAGAAGTAGCGGGGGTGGTGAGAATAGCGCGGGGTGTCAGCGTTAGTGTTCACTCTTTCCACCGCGACGGTCACGTAGCCTCCATCCGCGGCAGCGGTGCAGCTATGCGCCGCAGCAGTGTTCACGAAGCACAAAGCACACACGAGTCCAACTCTTCTCACAACACTAGAGGAGATAGCAGGGGGAGACGTGGGCAAAGTGTTCGTAGAAAGGCTGATGGGTGTCGTAGGGGCAACAGGGGAAGGCAGAACAGGGCTGGAAATGATGATGATGATAATGGTAATGGTGGCTGGGCTTACTTGAGAGATGAAGTATATGGATAAAGCCCTTTGATGAGCAAATTGGATATCGTGGTGACAGAAAGCTAAGCAATGATTCAAGGTCTATAGTTTTTTTGTCCCTCTTTCTGACTGGTGATTTCTGGTATCTTATAACAATGGAGACAATGCTCATCAGTATTTAGGCTGACATGAACTAATTCCAAGTTCACGGTTTCATGAATGGTATGATGTAAATGTTAATATATATATATATATATATATAGTTCTTATTGTCTCTATGCCTTGCAATGAGAGGCTCCACACTCTACAAATATTACAAACTTTTATCTGGATAGATGGGCACAGATAAGGCCCTGCAGCTAAAAGACGCCTACTGTTATTATTATCATATAATAATAATAATAATAATAATAATAATAATAATAATAATAATAATAATAAAGAAGAAGAGAAGAGAAAACAAGAAAAAGGGAAGAAAAAAAAGTGTCCTCCAATGGGGGGGATGGTGGGTAAAAAAAACGCATACTGTTTACATGAGTTTTGTGGTGTACTAATAGTTCTAGTTTACGACTGTTGGCTTACAATTTACTTTTTCCCTGTTCATTTGATGTGTGGACAACATAACAAATGGATGGAGGGGATGAATCTGATGAAATAAGTTCAACTCTCTTTCAAAATACCAGGTATTTCATGGAAATTACATAATCCAATATGGCCGCCATCATATGACGTCATAATATGCAAATTAGATGGGAAAAATTACTCCCTTCATAAACTTTAGGTCATTCTCAATATTTGTCTCATTTACACTTTGTCTCTATCTCAAACTACATTCAAGCCAGAGCCTTCTGAAATTTAGATGTCAAAATCTAGTATTTTTTAAAATAAAACCAGGCGCCTAAAGGGTTAAAGACTTCATTTTACTGAATTGTTATTATTTGTTCTCAGGTGGCCAGGATGCAGACCCCTTCACCGGCTGGACCGTCCCAGACCCTTAAAGCTGCGGCCTGTCACTCTCCTCGCCCAGCTAAGGTATTTACTCCACAACTGACACACACACACACACACACACACACACAATGTTTACTGTAGAATCAGCTGTAACTACATTAACCTGGTTCATTTAACATCTCTGATACCATTATCTTTCTCTGCAGTTAACAAATGTCAGTGAGTAATTGAAATTTAGAAAACTTTTCTTGTATCAAATTGCTGTGTTGTGTTGCCTCATGTCTAAATATTAACTGGTGTTATGACTTATCACAGACTGTCCGGACACCAGATCCCTCATCGACCTGCTGGCCCTGGATCATCAAAGACGGACTCACCACCTCTCATTCCCCTTCTAAAGAGGTAAGGACATTAACATTCGGGTTTATGGTGGGTTTAATATAGTGTTTGTTCGAGGGAAAGTTTTGTATACTTTCAACTGAAATGCATAAAAAACAAACTATGAAGGAGAGAAATAATTAATATATTATTACAATTTATGTTTCAATAATAAAAGTAATAATAGTAATCAAAATTATGAACAAAACTAGTTTTACATGATTTTATCCATGTTTTCATGTGTTCACAGTGTGACACAAGTACAAGGGATGTTTGAGAGTTAAAGGTCCTTTTTAAAGCGTCCTTCAAACTTTGATCAAGATGACAAGGGGTGACAAAGGTTTATGATGGTCTCAAAACATTTAAATTTGAAATATGGAATAATCTGTCAGTAATGTGTTCAAGTCAAGTATGATTAGCATAATAATTTGTATGTGTAAAAGTGTCAGCTCTTTTATATATGTCCAATTGATCGGGAAAATTTGGTGAAAATGATTGTATGATTAAATAGTTGATAGTTATTAATTTAATTAAAGCTGCAGTAGATAAAATGTTTTTAGTCACATTTGCTTAAACTGTCACTATGCTATGACTGTAGTTTATGAAACAGTCAGGGTTCTCCCCAGACGGTGGAACAGCGGCGCCGCGCCACTATACCACTAGGTAAGCGCCGCTATACTCCGCGCGTGACAGTGACGAGCGTCCGTCCGTCAGTCCCCCGGTTGACGGCTAGGAGCTCCCGACTGACGGCGATGAGTGTCCCCGGTTGACGGAGTTGATGACCGTCTGTCCATGTTCCCCCCCTCCGGATTGACGTTGACGAGCGTTGCCCCCCCCGGACAGACGGTGCGCCGCTACACTAAAAATTTCTGGGGAGAACCCTGAACAGTTGATTACCACAACTAATATAAATGATGTTAACTAGGCTAATGATTATGCTAATAAGTAATCCTTGATGATGATGATGATGATGATGATTATTATAATAATTTATCTTACGTTTCAGGTGCCGGTTAGTGCTATTATTAGGGCCAGTCATAGTCAGAGTGACATGAGGTACAGGAAGTTCTCCAGGAACCACCAGTGTACCTGCATGTCCCTGACTTTTCTGGCTTATCAGAACGAGGGCCGTCAGTTGAACAGTGCTGCCCTCGATAGAGTGCTGGCAAAGGGAGATTCACTTTATGTAGGTGTAAAACGACAGCTGATCCGGGAAAAAAGATTCCACAGTGACCATCTCACTGTGGAAGAACTGCCCAAACAAGTCCTGACAGACACAGATATGTTTCACTTCCACTGGCCTGAAATCAGGTGTGGACCTGTGAAAGCCAGTGGAAGCCAGGCTTGGGGTCTGCCCCTTGCCACACAGTTGGAGTGTCTGTCAGGTGAAGTTAATCTGGCTTTAATCATAGTAAGTCCAGAATGTATTGCAGTTTTCCGTGACCAATCAGGCAGGTATGGTGTGTTTGATTCACACTCAAGAAACGCGGTGGGCTTACCTCACCCCCACGGAACTGCAATTATGAAGACCTTCTCAGAAATCAGTGACTTGGCTAACCACCTGCACAAACTCTTTGCAAATCGCAGACCTTTTGCCAGTTATGAGTTTGTGCCAGTGTCATTCAAAGCCATTGGTTCCAGAGAACGCCCTCAGGCATCTCTGGCACACAGTGTATCCATTACAGCTCTCCCACCAGCAGCAGAGTGCGTCCTCAAGACGGCTCCTGCACCACCAGCAGCAAAGTGCGTCCTCAAGACGGCTCCTGCACCACCAGCAGCAGAGCGCGTCGTCAAGACGGCTCCTGCACTAGCAGCAGCAGAGCGCGTCGTCAAGACGGCTCCTGCACCGCCAGCAGCAGAGTGCGTCGTCAAGACGGCTCCTGCACCGCCAGCAGCAGAGTGCGTCGTCAAGACGGCTCCTGCACCACCAGCAGCAGAGCGCGTCGTCAAGACGGCTCCTGCACCACCAGCAAAAGAATATTTCACAAAGTTGCCAAAGCAACAGCGAAGAAAAGCGATGCAGAAAGCCAGCCAAAAACAACACACATTGTCTGGTGAACAAAAAAAGAAAAAAATCCAAAATCCAATGAAAAAGTACAGCAGCTGCCCAGAATTTAGGAGAAAAAAACTCCAAGCACAAAGGAGAAGATATGGCCAAGAAATTCTCCATCAGAAACAGCGATCCTTCAAACGTTACCATGAAAATGCAAAAGTTCAAGACGAGAAGAAGGAAGAAGTCGTCAGAAGATACAGGGAAGATGCTACTTTCAGGAGACGACAGAAGACTTGTATCACAGAGAAATACAAGGAAGACGCCACGTTCCGCACCAGACAAAAAAAATACATTACAGATAGATACAAAGAAGATCCAGTGTTTCGGAGCAGACAAAAATTTGACATGTCTCGGAGGTACAACACAGATCAAAGATATAGCCAAAAAAAAAAGGAAGATTTAAATCTTGGATATCAAAATGATTCAGAATTTAGACGTCGTTTTAATCAACGTTGTAACCGGCAGAGAGCAACCAAATTGGCCACAAATGCTGCCTTTAGCATATTTTACAAGATGCAGAGAGCGCTTAGACTCAAGAAAAAATACAGACAAATTGTGCCCCACCGCCCCCAGCCCCTGATTAATCCACTGATGGAAGCAGCCATAGCTGTCTTTCGTGAGTCCATTAGACATGGACCCACATACATATGTACCGTTTGTAACAGAACCCTGTTTCCTTATCAGGCCAAAGAATGCAAAAGACAGAAATATAGTAAACACGCAAAAGTGGCAGCAGCATGCTTGACAGGAAACTATGTTCACTTTTGTGACAGTGACTGCTCTACCCCTTGCTCTGTGCCACAAGAGAGACTGCATGAGTGGATATGCTACACCTGCGACAGCCACCTTATCAGAGGACGCATACCACCCATGGCAGTCATAAACAATTTGGAGTTGGCGCCCATCCCCCCAAAATTGGCTGTACTTAATATGCTTGAGAGGCAGCTGATTGCAAAAATCCTGCCATTTGCAAAAATTGTTGCTCTGCCAAAAGGCCAACAGAGAGCAGTCCACGGAGCTGTTGTGTGCGTTCCATCAGAGGTGGAAGCGACCGTCAACAGTCTCCCACGGCCCAGAGCAGAAGCGCAGCTGCTTCAAGTGAAATTGAAAAGGCACATCAAATACAAAGGTTACCAACACTTTTACACCGTTAATATGAAGAATGTGCTAGCTGGCCTTGCTACGTTGAAAGAGATGCATTCAGAATATAAAAACGTGTTTATCGATGAGACTGCCACTTTTGACTGTCTGCTCGAAGAAGAGGAGCCCATCGAAGAAGAGGAACCCAGGATCCCAGAGGAAGATAGGGATGTAGATTTGGAAGAAATTTTTAAAAGCCAAAACGAGCCGGGACCGTTAGAGGCAGATGAGGAAGAACAGGAGGAGCTGAGACCAGGCCTCTCCCTGGACACTTGCATGCAGCCCCCCGACATTGCACAGGAAATCCTTTCGTATGGCGACGGAGTATTTAGTGTTGCACCCGCGCAAGGCAACAAGCCGGTTGGTTTTTTTGGCATACCTAAGTTGGAGGCCATGGCTTTTCCTGTACAATTTCCGACTGGAGAGAACACATTAGATGAAGCTAGAACCGTCTCCCTGTCCCCGAGCCTCTACTTTAATTCTAGGCTCTTTGCTGCAGATACGCGTTTTGCAAGTGACCAGAGTTATCTTTTCTTTGCGCAGTTTGTTACAGAGACTCACCTCGCGACGAATAGTATGTCTATACAAATGCGCAAAGGAAAGTCGAAAACCAGAGACGGCCGTAGGATTAATAATGTCATGCTCCAAGATAAGGATGAGGTGGAACAGCTCATTATGAACCAAGATGCGACCAGGTTCATGCAGCCTCTTAGAGGCACTCCAGCCTATTGGAACAAAACACTTAAAGATGTGCACGCCATGGTTCGTCAAATTGGAAAACCAACATTTTTTGCCACGTTCTCCGCTGCTGAGATGAGATGGCCTGAGTTCATAGAGGTCATCAAAGCTCAGCAGGGTGAACAAGGGCTGTTCTCAGATTTAGATTGGAAAACAAAATGCGACATTTTGAGAAGTAACCCCGTCACAGTAATGCGCATGTTTGAAAAGAGAGTCGAGGCTCTCATGACGAACCTCATCCTCTCTCCTGCACGACCTATTGGTGAAGTAGAAGATTATTTTTATCGCGTTGAGTTCCAAGCCAGGGGAAGTCCACACATCCACATGCTAATTTGGATAAAAGATTCACCTAAATTTGAAGAGGACCCTGATAGTCACATCATGGAATTTATAGATAGATACATTAGTTGCAAAATGCCCGACCCTGACACAGATCCGGAACTTCACAAAATAGTGTCAGAGGTTCAGGTGCACAGCAGGAAGCATTCAAAGTCCTGTAAGAAGGGAAATGTAGCCTGCAGGTTCGGCTTTCCAAAACTACCGATGGATAAAACATTCATCACCAGGCCCCCCACTATTAATTACCACCAAAAAGAGGATCAAGATGATGCAGACTTCGAAGCGCAAATAGCGGAGCAGAAAAAGGCCCTCGCAGAAAATCAAAAATTGGCTAAGCAAACGCTCCAACCAGTTAGAGATCTGCTTATGGATCCAGGCGCTTCGTTCAGCAGTTTGACAGACTTGCTTTGCCAGTGCAACTTAACCTACGAGCAATACTTCTCCGCCGTGCAGCGCCTGGCAAACAACCATGTCGTGATGCTGAGGCGCCATCCAAATGATTGTTGGGTTAATGCCTACAATCCTGATTTGCTTAGAGCGTGGAACGCAAACATGGACATCCAGTACGTCATAGACGACTACAGCTGCATCATGTACATGATGTCATATGTAGCAAAACCGGAGCACGAGATGACGGAATTCCTTAAGAACGTCATCAAAGATGTTAAGAAATCTGATGTTAACAAGCGCGACGAAATGAAACAAATTATGCAGGCCTACTCTAAACACAGAGAGGTCAGCGCTCAAGAGGCTGTAGCCCGTACCTGCAGCTTACGCCTTAAGAAGTGCTCCCGATCCGTGTTGTTTATTCAGACCGACGAGGAAGGTCTGAAAATGAGTCACCCTATGAGTAGACTGGTAGGAATGGAACCTGGATCAGAGGACGTATGGATGTCGGGGTTGCCTGAAAAGTACGTCAACAGACCACTCACTCGAGAGTTTGAACGTATGTGTCTGGCCGAGTTCGCGTCGGATTACAGGGTACTCTACGGCCAGCAAAGGGAAAGCCCAAATGCCATTTTATTGTTAAATGATCAAGGATTTATTCAAAAACGAACTGTAGGAAAACCAGCAATCATTAGATTTACTCGCTTCTCAGAGGAAAAAACTCCAGAGAAGTTTTATAGAAGATTGCTGAAACTTTATCTCCCACATCGATCCGACGCCGATCTGAGAGATGAAGCGTACCCCACTTATGAAGAGTTTTATAGGTGTAGCGAGAAGTGGGGTACAAGAGTAGAGGTAATAGTGGGGCACAACAAAAAACGTTATGAGGGCCAAGGAAAAAACATGGAAGCTGCGTTTCAACAGCTTCAGGTGTGCGGTCCTCTCGTGAATGCTTGGAACTCTTTTGCGCCCGAAATTGAAGTGGACCGGCTGGAGTGCCTGGCTGAATGCGAACCTCACGACCAAGATCAAAACGGTGAAGATGTCCCAGAATTCGGCACTAAAAAGGATAAGGGGAGCTCTATGCCTAGAATAGATGCTCCAGAGTTGAGTCCAGACTTTGTTAGGAAAATGTACCAAAGTCTGAACGAAACTCAGGCTTCCGTTTTCTACAGTGTTCGGCAGTGGTGCTTTGAACTAGTCTGGGGCCACAATCCAGAACCATTTTATTACTTCCTGTCGGGAGGGGCTGGATGTGGCAAATCGCATGTGATTAAGTGCATTCACCATGAGGCAACGAGAATTCTGCGTGAGCTCCCGAGATTTCGGGACCACGCAGACATGTCCCAACCCGCAGTGCTGCTGACCGCATTCACAGGTACAGCAGCATTTAACATATCAGGCAACACGTTGCACTCTATTCTCAAATTACCAAGGTCCTTGAAGCCACCTTATCAAGGTCTTGGGAATGCACTTGACGAAGTCAGAGCAACACTGGCCAACGCTGAGATTCTCATCATCGATGAGATATCCATGGTCTCTAAAGAGCTATTTGCCTACGTGCATTGGCGATTTCAGCAGATCAGGGGTAATCGGAAGCCATTTGGAGGCATGTCTGTCCTTGCTGTAGGTGACTTTTATCAACTGCCGCCCCTTGGTAAAGCCAAGCCACTGTGTGTGTACGAGGAGACCGAGTTTGATCTCTGGAAGGATAACTTCAAAATGGTCACCCTGACAGAGATCATGCGACAGAAAGACGATCGAGCTTTTGCTGAACTCTTGAACCGTCTCAGGGTGAAGCAAAAGGAAGATCCTTTGTTAGATGAAGACAGGCTCTTGCTTACACAGGCAGTGGCTGATAGTCAGCATTGTCCAGCACAGACTCTACACATCTACGCCACAAACAAAGAAGTAGACCGTCACAACGCCGACATCGTAACTGCTTGCTACGAGGATGCGATTGGCATTGCAGCTCGTGATTTTCGAAAAGACCCCAGAACTGGCTGCATGACGTTTGTGTCTGGGGAAATTAAAGGACACAAGCGAGATTTGCCCGACAACATAATGGCTGCTCAAGGAGTACGCGTTATGTTGATCCGAAATTTAGATGTGGAAGATGGCCTTGTGAACGGTACATTTGGAACCATTTCTAATATTGTAATTGGAGAACCAGGAGGCGTGAAGATGATTGGACTCCTGCTGGACAATCCTATAGCAGGACAGAGATTCCGCAAAAAAATGTTAGGTCCCTCAGATAACTCGGTGTACATCGAAAGATCTGAGGAGAACCTAAGTAACAAGAAAGGGGTTGTTCGCCGGCAGTTCCCCATGAAATTAGCTTTTGCTTGTACGGCCCACAAAGTTCAAGGAATGACCATGCCGTCGGCGGTCGTGTGTCTGAAGCGTGTTTTTGAATCTGGTATGGCGTACGTCGCACTCAGCCGCACAACCTCACTTCAAGGTCTCACCATCCTTGACTTTGATGAGAAAAAAATTTACGCTAACCCCAAAATCAAGACAGCTCTGGAAAGTATGCCTCATGCATCTTTCCAGAGCTGTAGACCATTGTTAACGCTTTTAAAATCTGTACAACAAACTCCAAAGGTTTTGACAATTGTCCACCACAACACGCAGGGTTTGCCATGTCACATGGTGGACCTCAAAGCACATCACGAGCTCCAACAAGCAGATGTGCTTTGCCTTACAGAGACACATTTGTCGGGGTCCTCTGTAGCTGAAAGTTTTCAGTTGGAGGGGTACGCCATGTTCACAAGTAGCAGACAGCTGTCTTACAACAGCTGTGTGAACATGGCCAAAAAAGAGGGAGGTGGAGTTGCCATGTACTGTAGAGACACTGTTCAAGCAGAGCCTCGCAGGTACATGCAACAGGTCACTGATTTGGAGTTTGTTGTCCTTAAAATTGAGGCTCCAGTCAAAGTGCTAATAGCAACTGTGTACAAACCGCCAAGTTTTCAACTGGGAGTCTTTCTCCAAAACTTGAAAAACCTCTTGGACTCGTTGGACATGTTAAATCACCAGCCCATCATTGTTTGTGGCGATTTTAATGAGGACCTCCTTTCAAAAGGAAAAAAAAGTATCAAAGATTTGTTTCAATCCAGAGGTTACACTCAATTAGTAGCAAATTCGACAACAGAAAAGAACACACTAATTGACCACATTTATATTTCACATCCTGATAAATGTCTTCAATCAGGTGTTCTCCAAACGTATTACAGTTACCACAGTCCAGTTTATTGTATTTTGACTGACTAATGGGCTCTCAATTTTTTTCAGGATTTAGTCTTGTTTAGTCTTTTAGTGTGTAGTCTTAATGTAATTGTTTTTCATATGTATGTTGTTAAAGTGGCATGTCTTGGCTGGAAATAGTTTAATCTTGTGTAAATGTCTTTATATCTGTATTTATATATTTGTGTATTTATTTTAAAATGGAGTCAGCAATTTTTTTTCATGTCCTTCTTATCATCTCTCGAGATGATGAGAACAACTGGGCCAGTGTGTTAAATGTATTGTAATTAATCATTTTGTAAATACCTTTCAACATTTTTTTTATATATATTCATTTGTATGTATTTATTGACATTGTTTGTAATATCTTAACTCATGTTCTTCTCATCTATTTAGATGAGAATGGCATGTGTAAGATATAATGTAAGCTGCAATGTAATAGCTAAGCTAATGTAAGTTATTACATTAACTAAGCTAAGCTTACATAAGTTATCATGCAATTATGTAATTTAAGGATGTATGTTAAATGAATCATTTATTTTGTATGTATTTTTATTTTGTTTTTTAATTCTTTATCTTGTAATGTAATTGTATTTTTTATTGTATGTTTTTTTTTTTTCCTTTTTCTTTTTTTCTGCTGGGTTGTTGTCACTACATTAGCTAAGATAATCTCTTACATTAGCTAAGATTATCTTAGCTAATGTAAGAGCTACATTAACTAAGATAATCTTAGCCAATGTAGTGCAGGAGTTGCAGGGAGGAAGCTGAACGTCCAGCTGAGATGCAGACCAAGCTGCATGTCAAACCCAGGTCCATCACAAAGTAAGTATGTTTTTTTTTTTTTTTTTTAAGTGATTCATTTGCATTGAGTGACTAACTCAATGACGATGTCAATGTCTTTCTTGGATGATCCAGTGAGAAGGACCCCCAGAGGACTGCAGCAGATCTCTCTCCAACGAAGACAACAACCCAGAAGAAAATAAGGGAAGTAATATTTCATTAAATTCTCAACTTTCAATTTAAATATTTACATCAGTCTTTGAACTCTGTAACTAATTTATGTCTTTTAAATCTGGCAACATTTATACAGACTACAGGAAGAAGACCTCAGAGGACTGCAGCAACAATAAGGGAAGTAATATTTCATTAAATTCTCAACTTTCACTTCAAATGTTTACATCAGTCTTTGAAATCTGTAACTAATTTATGTCTTAAATCTGGCAACATTTATACAGACTACAGGAAGAAGACCTCCAGAAGACTGCAGCAACAATAAGGGAAGTAATATTTTTGTTAAATGTATACATTTTCTTGTCAAATGTTTACATCAATCTTTGGAACCTGTAACTAATTAATGTCCTTTTAATCTACCAACAGTGATCCAGGAAGAAGACCTCCAGAGGACTGCAGCAAAATAAGGGAAGTAATATTGTTTTCTCTTCAAATGTTTATGCGATGATTTTAAACTAATTCATGTCTCTTTTTAAATTCAGCAACAGTGATCCAGGAAGAAGACCTCCAGAGGACTCCAGCAAAATAAGGGAAGTAATATTGTTTTCTCTTCAAATGTTTATGCGATGATTTTAAACTAATTCATGTCTCTTTTTAAATTCAGCAACAGTGATCCAGGAAGAAGACCTCCAGAGGACTGCAGCAAAATAAGGGAAGTAATATTGTTTTCTCTTCAAATGTTTATGCAATGATTTTAAACTAATTCATGTTTCTTTTTAAATTCAGCAACAGTGATCCAGGAAGAAGACTGCCAGAGGACTGCAGCAGCTCACTCTCCACTGAAGACGTTCAACCCAGCAGCAGAGAAGTAAGGGACATTTAACATTGTATCTTCATTGATTAACCCTTGTGCCTTCCTCGGGCATTTTTGTACATTTTTCTCAACTTGTTTTTTTTATTTAGCGATCATTTTGGCTGTGTTACAGCTTGTGGCATGGATTTTTGTAGGAACTCTTCTTTTTAGTCAAATTTTTGAAATCCAGTGTCTTTTACTCTTACATGTCTTTTATTTTCCTGTAATGCATTTTGCACCCTCTAACCACCTTCGTGGCAAAAATGTACACGCACAAAATCTGCCATAAAATACTCATACATCAATATTTTTTTCTGCTTTTTTTTTTGCTTGAATCCCTTAACGAACTTGTTTCCTGATCAAAATGATCAAATATTCAATAATTTTCAGGATTTTAACCCTTTAAATGCCAGTTTTATTATTTGAATTACTAATTATTTATTTAAAAAGAAACACAAAAAATGTATTATTTTCCATATAATAAGTAGTAGGCTGATGGGGCTTTGGTGGTGATTAGAGTCTTTGATATATCAAAGATTACCAACAAAATTGATTTGATTGCATTAGTATACTTTATGTAGTAACAGATACTCCCTCTAACCACCTTCGTGGCAAAAAATGCCCCATTGACTTCCATTAAAACCACATTTTTTAATCTCACTACCATTACAGTATAAAACCATGAATTCTGTAATGTCAGCATGCCATTTTGAAGAAAAGTAGTGATATTTAACATTTTTGATGTATTTCACCAGATTCGACCATTTTCCCATTGTAGGCCGATGCATGAAATTCTTGTATTTTTGCCAGTTATATTATGGAGCCGGGTGACTACCAGGGCCCTGTGTGTGTGTGCGCATATTGTGTGTGTGTGTGTGTGTGTGTGTGTGTGTGTGTGTGTGTGAGAATCTGTAAGCATGCACTAATCACTTCAGCGGTGAAAAAAGGTCATCTTTTGAGGAATGTGTTTCATGTGTCTTTGAAAAGGTGCTTGAGTGAAAACATGCCTTTGCTGTTCTCAAAAACAAAGCAAAAACAACGGTTAGTGTGTTTATGCACCTGGCTGCTTTCACAGCCAAAGATAAACATGCAACTTGTCTGAGGGGTCATTTCATTAGTGAGCAGAGAGGGTGCAAAAATGAAAAGGCATTTCAGAAGAGAAGAGGCATTAGAAATGGTCATGCAGCCTTTATCTGACAGCGAGCTGCAGGATTCATCAGGGGAAACCATGATCTTCGAGGGGGAGTCTGACACAGAAGGCTCACTGGAGTCTTCCACGTCTGTGAGTGCCTCTGACCCATCCTCTGAGAGTGAAGCGGGCACTGAGGATCCTGTCCATCCTAAAAGTCAGTGGACGGGCAAGTGTGGTCTCCATCTCATGCTGAGACTCTGTGCTACATGCAGGCACCCACCGGCATGGTGCCAGGGCCCATGGGAGATGCAATATCAAGAATCCATAATTTAGCATCATCTTTTGACCTTTTCTTCACTCCTGACCTGATCCAGCTCATTTTGCAAATGACAAACTTATACGGGAGGCGTTCAGTGTCAGGATGGAGTGACGTGGATGCCCAAGAGATTCGGGCATACATGAGACTTCTCATCCTGACAGCGCCATTGACCAGCTCCACTAGAAGGAGAGGTGTGTGCTGGTTGTGCAGAGGCCTGAAAAAGAGGTCTTCCACCACCAAGTGTGCATTTGTAGGGAACACTAGGTCACATGCTGCAGGACCACACACACACACACACACACACACACACACACACTTTGAGACCTCCTTTCTGTCCAGAAGAAGAAGAAGAAGAAACAATAACTTTGATATTTCAACAGCAGCTGTAAACTTGTATTTCATTTAACCCTCAGATTACACACACACACAAGCGCACACACACACACACACACACACAGTATCCATGTATCTGTTTCTCTCAAACACACACACACACACGTCGTATATTCAATGCCTGGATATTTCTGTTTATATTTCATATTTTGTTCATATTTCATATGTTCTGTTTTGTTTTTTGTTGTCTAAATTTCCAAAGTTGTTGCAGTTTGCACAATAAGAGTTCACACTGATGAATCAGATGTTGATTTAAAAACATTTCACACACACACACACACACACACACACACACACACACACACACAGGGCCCTGGTAGTCACCCGGCTCCATAATATAACTGGCAAAAATACAAGAATTTCATGCATCGGCCTACAATGGGAAAATGGTTCAATCTGGTGAAATACATCAAAAATGTCAAATATAACTACTTTTCTTCAAATTGGCATGCTGACATTACAGAATGCATGGTTTTATACTGTAATGGTAGTGCGATTAAAAAAATTGGTTTTAATGGAAGTCAATGGGGCATTTTTTGCCACGAAGGTGGTTAGAGGGAGTATTTGTTACTACATAAAATATACTAATGCAATCAAATCAATTTTGTTGGTAATCTTTGATATATCAAAGACTCTAATCACCACCAAAGCCCCATCAGCCTACTACTTATTATATGGAAAATAATACATTTTTGTGGGTTTTCTGTAGATAATTATAATATAACTGGCATTTAAAGGGTTAAAATCCTGAAAATTAATGAATATTTGATTATTTTGATCAGGGAACAAGTTGATTAAGGGATTCAAGCAAAAAAAGCAGAAAAAAATATTGATGTATGAGGATTTTATGGCAGATTTTGTGCGTGTACATTTTTGCCACGAAGGTGGTTAGAGGGAGTATTTGTTACTACATAAAAAATACTGATGCAATCAAATCAATTTTGTTGGTAATCTTTGACATATCCAAGACTCTAATCACCACCAAAGCCCCATAAGGCTACTACTTATTTTATAGAATATAATACATTTTTTGTGTTTTTTAAAAAAAATTTAATTGATAATTCAAATAATCAAACTGGCATTTAAAGGGTTAAAATCCTGAAAATTATTAAATATTTGATCATTTTGATCAGGGAACAAGTTGGTTAAGGGATTCAAGCAAAAAAAGAAGCAGAAAAAAATATTGATGTATGAGGATTTTATGGCAGATTTTGTGCGTGTACATTTTTGCCACGAAGGTGGTTAGAGGAAGTTTCTTTAAGGAAGGCACAAGGGTTAAGTGCTTAGAGAACACTTCCAACCTACCTGACTAAATGAATGTGTTTTAATATTTTAGGAAGAACAACAACTCACAGACTCGGGATGAAGACCTCCAGGAAGAAGGCCTCTGCTTTTTTTTTTTTTTTTGGAGAAAAATAAATTTTATCACTGTTACAAGATGTCAGTGTATGCCTGTTGAATTATTATTAATTATGTTCCAAGTTTAGTTTTCCTTTGTAACAAGGACCATAGATGAAGACACTGAGAATGAATGGTAGGTGGTGAAATGAATACATTGTAGCATTGCATTGTAGTATCATGGTATATCAAAGCATTGGCAATCCTCATTTCCCGTTGACAATGGAGCTGGGGGAAAAAAATGAATCTTTGTTTTTCAAAGGTCGACATCTCTGGCATACTTTGACCGAGACACACCATTGAAACTTTAAAATGTAGATAAAAGTCCAAATTATCAACGTGGGATTCAACTTTTGCTGTAGCTTTCATAGTTTTTTCGTCACGGGGCAAAGCGCACAGCCCACTCTCGCGATTTCCCGGCGGGGAATTGTCTAGTATTATTATTCTTCCTCCCGCTACTTTTTGGCACTTTTCACGCCCCGCACCGTTGAGCGAATACCAACAACAAATATATCAAATACCGAGTAGCATACCGAGTCTGCTCGGGCAGACTCGGTATGCTAATATTTTTCTCACCAGAATATGAATACGACTTACGTCGCGAAAAACTGCGACAAATTTCCCATAAGGAATGAATGGGACGAGGTCAAAAAAGTCGCAAATCTGCAACGTTTTTCAAACATCTAATGCTCCGGCATACATTCAGCTCGAAACACCATTCCAGCTTTAAAATGTAGGTGTAGGTCCTGAGTATTTAAGTTGTATTTGAACTTTTTTCCTTCGATGTGTAGTTTTTGAACTGTGATCCTTGAATGACGGTGAGTGATTTTGGAAAAATTCAGGGTTTTCAATGATTGTGTATGGCGGAATGTTCGTGCAGCAGAGTGGAGATGGGCCAACTGACAGAGTGAGAGGGATTCAAAAATTTGCTCAGAAATTTTCTCTTTCCGTGACGATCCTGGCCACAAATTAGGCTGAAAAACAGTGATATTTTCCAGAGTTGTAGCCACACTTGTCTTATTTCTCCCACTTGTCTTCTTTCTCCCAATGTGTCTACTTTATCGGTAGGATTTACGGTTTTTGAATTATCGACCGCTAACTGACAAGAGTAGCTCTCAAATGCTCCATTTACTCCAATGTAAACCGGGAGGAGAAATTTCAAAACTGCACCCTTTTTTAACTCGCTGCCATTTCCACATTTCTGAAGCTAGGACCACAAAACTTGATGTGTGTGTCCCTCAAGGCCTTTACCGCTTGATGGTGAGGAAACTTTGCTGGTGCCATGTTTGCTTTTTCGTCACGGGGCAAAGCGCACAGCCCACTCTCGCAATTTCCCGGCGGGGAATTGTCTAGTTGGCGTGAATGCTGACTCAGCATTCACACTATTGTTCTTCTGGAATTTATTAGTGGGCTGTGCTCGCCAGCCCACTATGGACACCTCTATAGCAGAGCTATAGGTATCCACAGCCCACTATTGTTATTGCTCGCGCCTCTTTTTATTAGTGTGAATGCTGCAAGCATTCACACTATTGTTCTTCTGGAGTTTATTATTATTATTAGTGTGAATGCTTTCACACTATTGTTCTTCTGGAGTTTATTATTAGTGGGCTGTGCTCGCCAGCCCACTATGGACACCTCTATAGCAGAGCTATAGGTGTCCATAGTGGGCTGTGCGAAGCCCACTATGGACAGGAAGAATTAGTGGGCTGTGCTCGCCAGCCCACTATGGACACCTCTATAGCAGAGCTATAGGTGTCCATAGTGGGCTATGCGGAGCACAGCCCACTATTGTTATTGCTCGCGCCTCTTTTTATTAGTGGGCTGTGCTCGCCAGCCCACTATGGACACCTCTATAGCAGAGCTATAGGTGTCCATAGTGGGCTGTGCGGAGCACAGCCCACTATTGTTATTGCTCGCGCCTCTTTTTATTATTTTTCTTCTACCGTCCTTTTTTTGGTACTTTTCACGCCCCGCACCGTTGAGCGAATACCAACAAAAAATACATCAAAACGTGCGGCTCGGGCGGACTCGGTATGCTATTATTTTTCTCAGGAAAATATGAATTTTTCGCGACGTACGTCGCGAAAAACTGCGACAAATGTCCCATAAGGAATGAATGGGACGAGGTCAAAAAACTCGCAAATCTGCGATGTTTTTCAAACATCTCCTGCTCGGGCATACGTTCACGTGGAAACACCATTCCAGCTTTAAAATGTAGGCACAAGTCCTGAGTATTTTTGTTGTATTTGAACTTTTTTCCTACGATGTGTAGTTTTTGAACTGTGACCCTTGAATGGCGGTGAGTGATTTTGGAGAAATTCTGGGTTTTCAATGATTGTGTATGGCGGAATGTTCGTGCAGCAGAGTGGAGAGGGCCAACTGACAGAGTGAGAGAACCGTGATTCCGTGATGATCCTGGCCACAAATTAGGCTCAAAAACAGTGATATTTTCCAGAGTTTTAGCCACACGTGTCTTCTTTCTCTCAAGTAGCTCTCAACTGCTCCATTCACTCCAATGTAAATCGGGAAGAGGATTTGCAAAACTGCGGCCTTTTTTAACTCGCTCCTATTACCACATTTCTGAAACTAGGACCACAAAACTTAATGTGTGTGTTCCTTAAGGCCTTTCCCGCTTGATGGTGAGGAAACTTTGCTGATGCCATGTTTGCTTTTTCGTCACGGGGCAAAGCGCACAGCCCACTCTCGCGATTTCCCGGCGGGGAATTGTCTAGTATTATTATTCTTCCTCCCGCTACTTTTTGGCACTTTTCACGCCCCTCATCGTTGAGCAAATACCAACAAAAAATATATCAAAACGTGCGGCTCGGGCGGACTCGGTATGCTATTATTTTTCTCAGGAAAATATGAATTTTTCGCGACGTGAGTCGCGAAAAACTGCGACAAATTTCCCATAAGGAATGAATGGGACGAGGTCAAAAAAGTCGCAAATCTGCGACGTTTTTCAAACATTTCCTGTTCGGGCATACGTTCACGTGGAAACACCATTCAAGCTTTAAAATGTAGGCACAAGTCCTGAGTATTTTTGTTGTATTTGAACTTTATTCCTACGATGTGTGGTTTTTGAACTGTGACCCTTGAATGGCGGTGAGTGATTTTGGAGAAATTCAGGGTTTTCAATGAGTGTGTATGGCGGAATGTTCGTGCAGCACAGTGGAGAGGGCCAACTGACAGAGTGAGCACGATTCAAAAATTCGCTCCGAGATTTTCTCTTTCCGTGACGATCCTGGCCACAAAATAGGCTCAAAAACAGTGATACTTTCCAGAGTTGTAGCCACACTTGTCTTCTTTCTCCCAATGTGTCCACTTTATCGGTAGGATTTACGGTTTTTGAATTATCGACCGCTAACCGACAAGAGTAGCTCTGAAATGCTCCATTTACTCCAATGTAAATCAGGAGAAGGATTTCCAAAACTGCACGCTTTTTTAACTCGCTGCCATTTCCACATTTCTGAAGCTAGGACCACAAAACTTAATGAGTGTGTTCTTTAAGGCCTTTCTGGCTCGATCGTGAAAAAAAATTGTTGATATCATGTAAGATTTTGACCAAATGGCACTAGTTTGACGTCCTAGATGTGAGGCAGAAATTGCTCTCAAATCAGCTCCCTCACAGGCCGTTGCTACGGCCCTTGCCAACGGTCACCTAGCAACCAAAAACAGCTGGGCCAAGAGAGAGAGTGACAGACAGACAGACACTAGACACACATCAGACAGACAGACAGACTGACAGACACACAGGAGACACACATCAGACAGACAGAAAGACAGACAGGAGACACACATCAGACAGACAGACGGACAGACAGACAGAGCGACATGTAGACACACACACACAGAGCGTGCTCTCACATGCACACAGACGCACACACACAGTATATTTCCCAGCATTTAAACTACATTAAACGATTATTTTTTCACTCATTCAATGTGCGGCTTGATCGGACTCTGTATGCTATAATTCAGTTTTCTAGAATATTAATCTTTCGCGTCGTAAGACGCGAACAGCTGCGAGACACTTCCCATAAGGAATGAATGGGATGAGGTCAAAAAACTCGCAAATCTGCAATGTTTTTCAAACATCTCCTGCTCTGGCATACATTCAGCTAGAAACACCATTCCAGCTTTAAAATGTAGGCACAGGTCTTGAGTATTTTTGTTTCATTTGAACTTTTTTCCTATGATGTGTAGTTTTTGAACTGTGATCCTTGAACGATGGTGAGTGATTTGGGAGAAATTCTGGGTTTTCAATGATTGTGTATGGGGGAATGTTCGTGCAGCAGAGTGGAGAGGGCCAACTGACTCCCTCACAGTCCGTTGCTACGGCCCCTGCCAACTGTCACCTAGCAACCGAAATCAGCTGGGCAAAGAGAGAGAGTGACAGACATACAGACAGGAGACATACATCAGACAGACAGACAGACAGGAGACACACATCGGACAGACAGACAGACAGACAGGAGACACACATGAGACAGACAGACAGACAGAGAGACATGTACACACACACACACACACACACAGCCATGCTTAAGCTTGCACTCACATACATGCAAACGCACACACACAGTATATTTCCCAACATTTAAACTACATTAATGATTATTTTTTCGCTCATTAAATGTGCGGCTCGATCGTACTCGGGTTGCTATTATTCAGCTTTACGAAATATCTATTTTACGCGACGTAAGTCGCGAAAAACTGCGATAAATTTCCCATAAGGAATGAATGGGGCGAGGTCAAAACAGTCGCAAATCTGCGTATGTGTATGGCGGAATGTTCGTGCAGCAGAGTGGAGAGGGCCAACTGACAGAGTGAGAGGGATCCAAAAATTTGCTCAGAAATTTTCTCTTTCCATGACGATCCTGGCCACAAATTAGGCTCAAAAACAGTGATATTTTCCAGAGTTGTAGCCACACTTGTCTTCTTTCTCCCAGTGTGTCTACTTTATCGGTAGGATTTACTGTTTTTGAATTATCGACCGCTAACCAACAAGAGTAGCTCTGAAATGCTCCATTTAGTCCAATGTAAATCGGGAGGAGGAATCTCAAAACTGCACCCTTTTTTAACTCGCTGCCATTTCCACATTTCTGAAGCTAGGACCACAAAACTTGATGTGTGTGTTCCTTAAGGCCTTTCCCGCTTGATGGTGAGGAAACTTTGCTGATGCCATGTTTGCTTTTTCGTCACGGGGCAAAGCGCACAGCCCACTCTCGCGATTTCCCGGCGGGGAATTGTCTAGTTATTAGTGGGCTGTGCTCGCCAGCCCACTATGGACACCTCTATAGCAGAGCTATAGGTGTCCATAGTGGGCTGTGCGGAGCACAGCCCACTATTGTTATTCCTCGACCCTCTTCTTATTATTATTCTTCCTCCCGCTCTTTTTTGGTAGTTTTCACGCCCCGCACCGTTGAGCGAATACAAACAAAAAATACATCAAAACGTGCGGCTCGGGCGGAAGAGTGCTGCTATTATTTTTCTCACGAAAATATAAATTTTTCGCGACGTACGTCGCGAAAAACTGCGAAGAATGTCCCATAAGGAATGAATGGGACGAGGTCAAAAAAGTCGCAAATCTGCGACTTTTTTCAAACATCTCCTGCTTGGGCATACATTCACGTGGAAACACCATTCCAGCTTTAAAATGTAGGCACAAGTCCTGAGTATTTTTGTTGTATTTGAACTTTTTTCCTACGATGTGTAGTTTTTGAACTGTGACCCTTGAATGGCGGTGAGTGATTTTGGAGAAATTCAGGGTTTTCAATGATTGTGTATGGCGGAATGTTCGTGCAGCACAGTGGAGAGGACCAACTGACAGAGTGAGAGAGACTCAAAAATTTGCTCAGAGATTTTCTCTTTCCGTGACGATCCTGGCCACAAATTAGGCTCAAAAACAGTGATACTTTCCAGAGTTGTAGCCACACTTGTCTTCTTTCTCCCAATGTGTCCACTTTATCGGTAGGATTTACGTTTTCTGAATTATCGACCGCTAACCGACAAGAGTAGCTCTGAAATGCTCCATTTACTCCAATGTAAATCGGGAGAAGGATTTCCAAAACTGCACTCTTTTTTAACTCGCTGCCATTTCCACATTTCTGAAGCTAGGACCACAAAACTTAATGAGTGTGTTCTTTAAGGCCTTTCTGGCTCGATCGTGAAAAAAAATTGTCGATATCATGTATGATTTTGACCAAATAGCACTAGTTTGACGTCCTAGATGTGAGGCAGAAATTGCTCTCAAATCAGCTCCCTCACAATCCGTTGCTACGGCCCTTGCCAACGGTCACCTAGCAACCAAAAACAGCTGGGCCAAGAGAGAGAGTGACAGACAGACAGACACTAGACACACATCAGACAGACAGACAGACAGACACACAGGAGACGCACATCAGACAGACAGACAGACAGACAGACAGACACACAGGAGACACACATCAGACAGACAGACAGACAGACACACAGACACACAGGAGACGCACATCAGACAGACAGACAGACAGACAGACAGACACACAGGAGACACACATCAGACAGACAGACAGACAGGAGACACACATCAGACAGACAGACAGACAGGAGACACACATCAGACAGACAGACAGACAGAGAGACATGTACACACACACACACACAGCCATGCTAAAGCTTGCACTCACATACATGCAAACGCACACACACAGTATATTTCCCAACATTTAAACTACATTAATGATTATTTTTTTCGCTCATTCAATGTGCGGCTCGATCGGACTCGGGTTGCTATTATTCAGCTTTACGAAATATTAATTTTTTGCGACGTAAGTCGCGAAAAACTGCGATAAATTTCCCATAAGGAATGAATGGGGCGAGGTCAAAAAAGTCGCAAATCTGCGATGTTTTTCAAACATCTCCGCCTTCCTACGATGTGTAATTTTTGAACTGTGACCCTTGAATGGCGGTGAGTGATTTTGGAGAAATTCAGGGTTTTCAATGAGTGTGTATGGCGGAATGTTCGTGCAGCACAGTGGAGAGGACCAACTGACAGAGTGAGCGAGATTCAAAAATTCGCTCCGAGATTTTCTCTTTCCGTGACGATCCTGGCCACAAATTAG